>NC_059129.1:111960167-112264810 GCF_020740605.2 Lemur catta
TTACTATAGTATGAAATTCTATAAAAATATTTTTATGCTATAAGTTATAATAAGAAAGGGAAAGCAAAGATAAAACATGTTAACTTCTGGGAATTATGAATGGATTTTTATTTTAAAGTGTTCTTTAATGTAGTTCTAATATGCTAAGAGTAAATACTTCAATTACAGATGACAAAATGGCTGTAAATCTCTCAAGATAATAAAATAATTTAGAAAAATTTATTAAAATGTATGAAAAAATGCTGGCCAATACTTAATAACTAAAATTAGATTAGAGATAAACATTTCACAATGAATAGAAATTTCTTATATGGATCTAATTGTATCTATTCTCTTTAGTAAAATTTCCAATGAAACAATACAATCAGGTCCTTTTGAAAGTTGATAACGTTACTGAGGTTGAAAAGCTAACTTCCTGATGCTATTTAAATTCATGTTGATTTCCCCTTATTTTTAATATCCACCTGCCTTATGTCATAATTGATTCATGCCGAACTAGGAAGACAAAAATTTAAATTTTAACTGCCTAAAATTGTTGATTTTATTCTTAAGACATGCTTTCATTTTGATCAATCCTAAAGCATTTCAGCCATCAACTAAATATTACCTACTGGTGGAATAAAGCAATAGGAATTCTAGTCAGTAAACAACATTATGGCTCTTTGGGAAATAAAGAAAATTAGCATTGAACAGAGAATGAATGGGTCCTCAGCAAATACTGAGACAGTAAAGTTATTAGTAAGAACTCCTTTGCTTTTATTTTGATGAGCAGTGAAGAAAAAGTGCAGAAAATGTGTAGCTAGTGGGAATATAATTTAGGTTCATGACACAAAACACTGAAAACCAATGAGAAGCTTGCCTATGAGTTATCCTACAAGAGTCCCTTGTATTTCTAATTAAATGTTGCTTCTGGAAACTATGTTAAAACCTCAAAGTATTTTCTTCCTCTTAAAACGTGGGGGGTGGGGGCGGGAAGTAGGGGGGATTTTGCTGCCTGATGTAAATAATTTTGTTGCAACATATCATTTAGTAAGGCAAGTAAAATGTAGCTTTTATCATCATTCAGTGAGGTAATGATAACTATTAAAAGATGAAGACACCTTATAATTTGAATTGCTTCCAGCTGAGCAGTCATCATCTGGACCTATACTATGCAAATGATACTCCCCTTCCTAAACCACTATGCACTTAATGCTCTTAGTTTTATCTGCCAAATCTTTACACTGAAACAAAAAAAAACAGTTTGAAAATTAAAATTGTGCAATTAAACCACAAATAAGGTGAGATATTCTGCCAAATCCAATAAAATATGGTATTTCATTATGATCAGTATTACTTTTCTGTAATTTTGTAAATTCCAAGACAAATATAATCTTAAGGTAGAAAAGATATCATACTACAAGAGATTGTATAATAAAATGATAAGCAAATACTTCCATTTATTGCTGAATTGTCACACGCATGAACTTTGGAGTCAGATGGATCTAGCTAGATTTTCATCCTGGTTCTAGTACATTTTTTATGACCCTGGATAATGTATTGGATTTCATTAAGCCTCAGTTCCTCGTATGTAAAATAGGATTAATAGTACCTAATTCATGATGTAGTTATGTAGTTTCAAGGAAATATTAGAATTAAGAACTCATCGTAATGCCTGGGACAGAGTAAGTACAAAAAAGTGGTAAGCTATAAATATTATAACATATACTATGTGATGTCAAAAATCAATTGAGGTAAGATCATTGTATACTTTGAAAATTCAGGCTTAGCAAAATCTCTAATTTCTAGAAGCTTATAGGGAAAAGGCACAGTAATTGGTTTAATACCACACAGTGTATAGGAGAAAAACTCTTTGCTCAACTTTGTGTTCTTTTTTTATTTATTTGGGAAAGCAAGTGTTATGTTTTGCACTATATAAAAACTCCTCTGTTTGCTCAAAATCTGCTTTCAAAATGCCAATCCTTCAAAAGGAAGCAGAAACTGGAGAGGCTACAGCCCCTTAAAGAAAAGAAGCTAAATAAGAGAGATTCATATTTGACTGGATTTTCCCTTAAGAATACTCTTCAGTTTGTACTATGCATGGATGTTGGAGCTAAGCAGAAAGGGGCAATCTTACTTGGCTGAGAAGTCATAGGTCAAAGTTCAGGGTTGATCAATTTGATGAAAATTAAAAGGAGAAGTCTGAGACATGAGGGAGCCACAGAGGGGTCAGTCCTAAGCTCTCCTATACATACTTATTAAATCTTTGGATGAGTTCTAAGTTTGGGAGTACAGATTGAGATTTCAAGGAACCCAGCTAGAAGACTAAAATTGCCGAGCAGTGATTTCAGCAGTTGTCTATTTCTGGAAGACAGGGTTTGGAGTTCAAGTTGAGCCAAATTAGAAGGGCATGATAGCCTTACAAACAATGACTAAGCCCAAGACTAAGGGTTACACCCTTGGATTAAAGGTAAAATGAAAACAAACCACCCTAACAGAGCTTAAATAAATTTTCCATAGGATCTAGATGACTTGTCAGTAATTTAACGGCCCATTAGAGCAAAATTCAAAATTTCAGAGCAAGAGAACAGAGTCAATTGTCCATAACACATTATCAGTAATGTTTAGTATTAGGCAAAGAAGCAGGCAAAATTGGCTCTTAATCCAAACAAAGCATCAATAGAGGTAGAGTCACAAATAACCCAAATGTTAGAATTATTATACAAAAACTATACAATATAAATATGTTAAAGAAATTGTAGGAGAAGACGAATGTAATAAATAAGGTGATGAGAAATTTCAAGATATAATTTTAAGCTTTAATAAAAAAATGGAAATCCTAGAGCTGGAAAATATATAAATTCAAAAAATGTAGTAGATTAATAACAGATTAGACTGCAGAAGAAAGTAACAGTGAATGTAAACACAGGTCAATAGCATAGAGGAAAAAAATAAAAATAACCACTGACTCAATGAACTATAGAACAACAGTAAGCTGTGTAAAATAAGTGCAATTTGAGTTCTAGAAGGAGATTAGAGGAACAATGGGGCGAAAACTTTTGAAGAAACAAAGGCAAAGTTTTTCAAAATTAAAAAAAAAAAAAGGAAACCCAGCTGGACACCATGGCTCAATAGCGAGACCCCATCTCTACAAAAACTAGAAAAGTTATCCAGGCATTATGGTGCGTGCCTATAGTCCCAGCTTCTCTGGAGGCTGAGGCAGGAGGATTGCTTGAACCTAGGAGTTTGAGGTTGCTGTGAGCTATGATGATGCCACTGCACACTAGCCTGGGTAACAGAGAAAGACTGTCTCAAAACAAACAAACAAAAGAACCCAAAGACTCAATAGGCTCAGAAAACTCCAATCTAAGTAAATTAAAAACAAAAAACCAAAACACTCCTATGTGATAAAAGAAAAAAAAAAACAAGTACTTACATGATAGCCAAACTGCTCAAAATCAAAGCTAAAGAGACTAATCTCAAAAGCAGACAAAGAAAAAGAGATGCTATATAGAGAGATACACTGATAAGAATAACAGATGACTTCTAGTTTAGAAAACAAAACTGAAGCCAGAAGAAAATGGAACAACACGTTTAATGTGTCTGAAAGGTAAAGGAAGCTGTCAACATAGAATTCTGTATTAGTTGAAATATCTTTCAAAAAATAAATTCAAAATAAAGTTATTTTCAGAATTTTGATGAAATTAGTTACCAGCAGATCTGCATCAAAAGCAATGCCAAAAGAAGTTCCTTGAGCTGAATAGAAATGATATCAGAAGAAAATTCAAACAGGAAGAAATGACAAGCACTGAAAATAGCAAATATATGAATAATTGTAAAAGACAGCTCTTTCTTTTCTTAATTTCTTTAAAAGACAATATTATGTTTAAATAAAAAATAATGACAATAGGTTTTACTTTAGCTTAAAGAGTAGAAAACTGCAAAAGAATACCACTCTCATCCTAACAACAGGAAAAGCCAGATAATGGACAAAAAACAAAACTTCTTGAACTCATCAGAGACCTCAGGTAATAAGGAAACAAACTGAACTGAATTTCAAAGTGTGACAAAACCCTCTGAAGAGAGATTGGACACATAAACTCTTTCACCTTTGGCAGAGCACAGGAAGTGGTTGCTGCCATAATTGTAAGCAAGAATAAAGAAGCTATAATTTTAACAAATTCCTGAAGGCCAAGTGTGGGCTAGTGTAACAATTTGGAATAGTTTAGAGTCTCAGAAAGGTAGTTTACACTCACTCACAAACTTTTTTCCATGGTTCTCTACTAGGTACTCATGAGAAAGACTTGGTCAGGCTGGAGACCAGGGAGAGTCACTCCCCTCAGTGGAGAAACCACGTGGGAGGTGATCAGCTACCACTGAGACACAGGTGAAAAACACTACTGCTTCCATGTCCCTGAATGAGGCAAAAAAAACCTTAAGATGCTGAGGAAAAGGCAGCATGCTTTTGTGCCACTACAGCCCAGGCAAAAATCCATTGCTTCTGAGCAGTAGTAAGAATCCTTAACTTCCACCCCAAAGAACCAGGCAAAGACTGCTTCTGGAGGAAAAAGGGTAGAAGCAAAAGCTAGCTGCTCTGTAGAAGGGATATGGAAATCTTCTGAGGCCAGGCTCCAACACTGATACAAAGCAGAGGTCTGCTTCCACTGGGAAAGGAAAACAAAACTGTATCTTGCTTGAAACTCCCCAAAGATACCAGGCGGAGTTTGGTTGCCACTGGAAAGAGGATCAGGAGTGCTGAAAAGCCCCACTTTCAAGGTCCAGGTATGCAGACTCTGCCTGAGACCAAGGCTGGACTAGAAAACCAGGTACAGGGACTACTCAAAGCTCAGGGCTGAGGAGCTACCTGCTACCCCAGCCTTGAAAATAAGCACAAGGTAATGGCAGGCCACCAGTGGAGAGATTTGAAGCCTAACATGTAATGAGGATAATGATAACACTAAAATTTAAACCCAGCTCAACTACTGATTATATCGACTAAACCTCCACAATAATGAACGGACTCCCTCCCCCTAAAAATGCATGGCCATTCCAAAGCTTAAATATTATGTATCTCAGCCTCTACTGTTCTCCACAGAATGGCTGACAGTTGACAAAAAATTCTAAGACTTGTCTATTAGGGCTCTCCAGAGAAACAGAACCAATGAGGTGACTATACATAATAAAAAGAGATTCATTTTAAGAAATAGCTCACTTTATATGGAAGCTGACAAGCCCAAAATCTGCAAGGTGGGCCAGCAAGCTGGAGACCAGGGAAAAGCAAATGCTGCAGTTCCAAGCTGAAGGCCATCTGCTGACAGTCAGACCTTGAGCTGATTGGATGAGGCCCACCCACATTATGGAAGGCAATTGTTTTACTCAAAGACCACCAATTCTGATATTAACCTCATCCAAAAACACCCTGAGAGAAACATCCAGAATAATGTTTGACAACATATCCAGGCACTGTGGCCCAGCCAAGTTGACACATAAAATTAACCATCACAATTTGCTTTTCAGCAACAGCAAAGAGAAAAAAAAAAAAAACACCACAAAACAAAACATTGTCAAGAAATAAAACAATCAGTAGAATCAGAGGAAGAAATGTAAATTATCAATATTATAAATGAAAGAAATGACATCACTATAGATCTTGATGGCATAAAGACAGTAAGGAAACATGAAAAACTTTACATCTATGATTTTGATAACACCACAGGAAGGCACTAAGTCACATAGCAATGGTGAGGATCTATCATTCCCTTATGGTTATGGGGAGGGGAGGTGTTGGCACTAAGTCATATAGCAATAGTGAGGATGTATCATTCCGTTAGAGTGATGGGGAGGGAGATATTGAGTAATTGTTAACAATAAAATCTGCCATATCCAGTAATCCCACTTCTTTTAAAAAATACTATAATATATGAATAGCTGTATGCAGAGGTTGCAATATTACTTTATTACTTTTAGTTGTAAAAAAAAATTAGAAATCACCTGAATATTCATACTAGAGAAATAGTTGATTATGTTTTAGTACACGCTTTCAATGAAATATTTTACAGTTTAAAAACTTAAAGTTGTATCTATTTACTTGATATTTTGCTAAGTTAGAAAAAATATTAAAAAGGATAATCTGTTTTTGTATGCACATGTTTGTTTTACAAACATGAAGAAACATGTTAAAGGATACAACCTGCTATTAACATTGATTACCTCAAGGTGGTGGCAATGGGTGGGGCTGGTTTGGTAGGGGATGACGATTAGCAAATTCTTTATATGTGTTTGGATTATTTGCTTTTAAAAAGCCATATATTACTTTTCTACTTAATTTAAAATGAATAAAATTTGATTGTTAAAATTAATGAGTGTTCCAAGAGCAAAGAGTAAAGGACGTGTTCTTTTCAAAAAAATAAATTCTGAAATAAAAAGCTTGGGAAATGAAGAGCTAAATATTTTATTATTGGCAAAAGGACTAACTCATCAAAGTGCAGCGTGACTGGAAGAGAATGTTTGGTTTACACTGAGGAAATCCAGTCCAAAGTTACAGTGAAAGGCATACAAAGCCTCCAAAAGTGGGAGAAAGGTACAGAGTTGAATGTTTTCTGAGATGTTCTTGTTGACCAAGATTGAAGAGAGAATGAGTTTCAAAGTATAACTGTAGAAAGTCATAGCTTAACTGTCAAATCCTTGGCCAAGATATACTGTCTTGTTGTTGTTGTTTTGTTTTTCTTTCTTCATTTAGGTAGGAGACAAACTTGAAAAGATACACTGTTAAAAGCAAAAAAGAAATGAAGGTATTCCGAAGGACAAGAGTAATTTTAACTATGACTCAGTAAAAGTTAAACATTGAAATCATTAAAAGGCAACACTGCCAGGAACTTGTATAGACGTGCAGAGAAGCAGAGATGAGAGACAGTGTGAACTCTCTGAATTCCTGATAGATTTCTAGTCCCAGATTCTAGTTTGTTCCTGAGTTCTGGCTTTCTATCCTTGGATAATACAGGATACCATGTATCCTTTTAATAAATTCTCCTTTTTGCTTAAGCTGTCTCCAGTGAGTTTTGATTCCTTACAAATTATATTGTTTTTCATACTTTTTTTCTCCTGAACCCTGTGACTTTGCCTCTTCAGATATATAATTATCTTCCTAACCTATGGACAGCTCAAGTATGCACAAGAACCTATGAGGCATTCCTATCTTCTAGTCATGAATAGGTCACATACTCAAACCTGGCATTGGAAAGATATCCTTTAAATATGGGATAATAATAATAACAACAATAATAAAGAACAGAGCAGTTGATATCATAACAATGTTAATGTCAATTTTTAAAATTCATTTTCACATGAATCTTGTCCCAGCTATACCATGAGTTAGAAAGGCTTCCTCTCTTGCAAACTTTAGCAATATTAAGTCCTTCAATTGCCAGTCCAACACCTGGTCATTGTGATTGATTGTGATAGTCAAGCAACAAGTTGATTTAAAATAGTGCTTTCTTCTATAGTATTATTTAGGTAGTATGGGTATATTTTGAGGTATTCCAACTCTACATTTGCCAAAATAATTCAATTCAACAAGAAACACTTGGACATTTACTATGTGCCTAGTCATGTGCTAAATACTATGAATAATACCAAAATTAAAAAGATAGAAAGATACTTGCCATTGAGGAGCTTATATAGTATTTGGCAAGATACAGAAAAACACAAATATAATGCAACATAAATGTTAGCTATTTCACTATACTTGATTTAAGTCAAGGAACATAAGCTTTCAAGTGGTGTGTTTTTCCCACCTTGCCTCTGCACAGTTTGTAGCAATTAAGTCTTCTCCCCTGAGCATATGTCAGTGCATTATATTTTGCAACACCAGATTAAAATAATTCATGTGATACTTTTCCTAACAAACTGTAAGCTCTTCTACACCAATTTATCTTTGCCTTGTGTACATCTTGAAAATGTAGTAAACTCAGAATAAATGCTTATGAAGTGGAATAAAATTGATGCTGCCTATACTAACTTGAATCACAAAAGGAGGACTCTATGAAGGGTAACAGATAGTTGACTAGTTTCCTTACTGCCTCAGTATGTTTTGAACACCCTTCCTTTATTCAAGGAATTTCCCACCATTTAAAGTTTGCCTTGCCAAGTTAGAAAATACCCCTGCAGTTAGGAGCAATCCTGAAACTCAACCATACAGTCCAGGAGGAGACCTTAGTGAGCAATTTGAGGAAGCAGACAAAATACACTTTCTACTGAAGGTGGAGGTGAGGCTGTGTCAGCTTTTAGCCATGAAGTGGCTGCAATGTTGTGTTCCTGGTGCAAAATGGTGGCAGGGAAAATTCTAACATCTAGCAACAACAGAGCAATAGTTTCCCTTCAATCCATTCTATCGTGAGTTTTAGGCATTTTTTCTGGTCATTTAACATCAAGTCTGGTTCTTTGGTTCTCCAACAGTCCTGTGAGCTCCTCATTATCCTTTTAAATAAAATCCGTTTCTGTTTAATTCATCCAGACTCCTTTTTAGTTGCTTACAGTTAAATATATTTTACTTAAATATATTTTTAAATATATTTTAACTGTAAGCAGTTAAATGTAAATATTGACCCATGCAGTTAGTTTCAGCAAAGGAAAGCAATTCTAAGAGTCGCTGATACTTTAAAAATTAGGATTGATACTTGTCTGTATATGTATGAAATAGGAGTAATCCTTGCTATCAGAAGGACTATCCTGAGAAGAAAGTCTGTAGGGAATAGACCAGGATAAGTTAGGATCAACACTCAAGGCTCTGTTCCCTGAAATTCTGCCATCCCTGAGAAGAAATCAGCCTTCCAATCACTCCAGGCTCATGTAGGGAGAAACTTAATGGCTTATTTTTCTTATTTCAACCACTATTCCCAAGATGTACTTATACACAGGAACTCAATAGCAAAACTATGCAAGGACAGAAACAATAACATTTCTGAGAATCTATGAAGCCAAACATATCCTATGTGTACAGGATATGTTTTTATTTAAATAATGTGGTGCACGTTTTGTTTTCTCAGCTGCAGTCCATTGTAATGGAGTAATTTGACTTTCACTTTAGAGTGATTATAAAGTACATTGGAGTGAATACACCAGCTTCAGCCAATGATGAGGGACAATAATCTTCTGACCTGTGGTTTCTCAAGTCTAGTTGTATATTGATATATTCTGGGGGAAATTTAAAAAATCACTGAAGCCTGGGTTTCAGCACCAGAAATTCTAACTTAATTGTTCAGGAGCGTGGCCTGACCATCAGGATCTTTTCAATTTCTGCAGGTGTTTCCAATGTGAACCAATGCTCAGAGCCACAGCTCTGGACCCTGGCTACTCTATGGACCAGAAGCTTGTGGAAGTTTGTTAGAAATATGCCATCTCAGCCTCACTTCTGTTCTACTGAATCAGAATCCGCATCTTTAACAGGTCTCAGATGAACAGTACAAACACTAAATTTTAAAAAATACTCTCCTAGACCATTTTTATATCATTTGTGTTGGGACATTTAGTAAATCTACATAATCACCATTGGTGAATAAGTGTCATTTCTTCACCTTACATCTTGACCTTCTTCCTTCTTTCTCCATCCTCTCTCACCCTTTCCAGTATTCTTTGGAGCATCATGAATAAATGTTCTCTTCACTTCCTCAGGTTAATAACTTATATGCCTGAGATTATACTTAAAACCAACATCTTCCTCTGAAAATTAAGCATTGCATAATTAACTCAGCTGTAGCTTAAGGTACTCTTATGTTTTAAATGCACCATGAAGCATAAGCTAATACTAGTCATGGGGTAGTATGTCACAAAAACATTATTGATGAAATATAATTTGCATAAAAAGGATATTTTTGTAGGTTGTCTACTCTGTTGATTATTTCCTTTGCTGTGCAGAAGAAGCTTTTTAATTTAATCAAGTTCTATTTATTTATTTTGTTGTTGCTGTATTTGTCTTATGGTGTTAGTCATAAATTCTTTAGGCCAATGTCTAGAAGAGTTTTTCCTATTTTCTTCTAGAATTTTTTATGGTTTCATGTCTACATTTTATCCATATTGTGTTAATTTTTGTGTATGGTTAAACATAGGGGTCCTATTTCATTCTTCTGAATATGGCTATCCAGTTTTCCCAGCAACTTTTATTGAATAGAGCTTCCTTTCCCCAGTGTATGCTGTTGTCTTCTTTGTTAAAGTTCAGTTGGTTATAAATAGATGGTTTTACTTCTAGGTTCTCTATTCTGTTCCACTGGTCTATGTCTCCACTTCTATACCAGTATCATGCTGTTTTGGTTGCTATACTCTTGTCATATAATTTGAAGTCTGGTAATGTGATGTCTCCAGATTTGTTCTTTCTGTTTCAGATTGCTTTGGCTATCTGGGTTCTTTTTTTGTTCCAAATGAAGTGCAGAATTATTTTTTCTAGATCTTTGAAATATGACACTGGTATTTTGATGAGGATTGCACTGAATCTGTAAATCACTTTGGGCAGTATGGACATTTTAACAATGTTGAGTCTACCAATCCATGATATATTTTTCCATTTGTTTGTGTCATCTGCTATTTCTTTTCTTTTAAAAAGAGGAAGCCTTTATTTCCATAAAAATAAGTCGGGAGATTTAACAGACAAAGCAATTGGTTATTCCAAATCTTAACCATCCAAAGGTTTCAAATGAACTTCATTAGCAGTGAAGTTACTCTGCTGAGACTATAGAGATCTCAGTCGTTTTTTCGTCCTCTACAAACTCGTTCCCACCCTCCACCGTTCCTTTTGCACACAATTCTCACCAGGAGAAGCCTTCCACAGTCACAGCGTGGATTTCTGTCTCAAGCAACGAGATCCGCAGTTCCCACTTCTCTAGGGGAACACTCAACAAGCTAGCGGATAGGAAAAACTGCTTATTTTATCTCACAAACCGATTCCAAAATCATCCCTTTGCAGCTGCAGCTTCAGACATGCTGGCCTCTAGCTGCAGCCCCAGTTTTGAAAGGAACCTGACTCTGGCTCGGGAGGCGGGGTGAAGGATCGACACCGTGAAGCTATCTCTGCCCTGGCCAAGCACCCCTACCAGAACCGCCCTGCCGAGGCGGGGACACCCGTTCGCTCCCGCTCCAAGGACGGGCTGGAAAGGGGCTCGCACCTTCCGGCCTAACCCCAGAGAGACCAAGAATGGTGACAGGAAGGCGCCCTGGCCAGCCAGGGTTGGCCCCGCGCGAGGGCTGAGGTCGCCGCCGCCCCCAGCAGGCCCGGGGCATGAAGGGCAGCAGGCGCCGGCTGCCCGCCCACCCCCGGGAGGGGAAGAGGCCGCCCTGGCCCAGCCTGCTCCACGCTGTCGGGTTTGCTCTGCCGGCGGCGGTGGCCGGGAGCCGGGGACAGGGCCGGGGCAGAGGCCGCCCGGCCCAGGCGGTGCTTACCGTGCGCGGCGCCCCGCAGAGCCGACAGGACCCAGAGCCGCCATCTTCGTCCGCTCAGACGCCCTCCTCGGCTGTTGCTTTCATCCGGCGTTTTATAGGCCCCTTGTAGAGCTCAACAGAATCAACAGGCAACCTCCAGCATAGTAGCAAGTATTGGCAAACTATATATCGACAAGGGACTAATCTCAAGAGTCTAGAATCTACGAAGAACTCAAACAAATCAGCAAGAAAAAAACAGGCCCATTAAAAAGTGTGCAAAAGATAGGAACGGAAGTTTTTCAAAAAAAAAATAGACAAATGGCCAAAAAATATGAAAAAATGCTCAATGTCACTAATCATCAGGGAAATGGAAATTAAAACCACAATGAGATACCGCCTTGTGTTACAGCGAGTGGTCCGCACGGCAAACCGAGCGGCACACGGAGAGTCGGAATCGAGGCCTGTTCGCCCGCGGGCTGGGGGGTCTCGCCACCCAGTTCTGAGCCCCGTCTACCCAATTTTTCCCACTTTTATTAAGTTGGGGTGATCCAAGGGGTGGGGTCTCAGGTGACTAATGCCCGCCAGGTAATAGGTTAGTTGATGGGCCAGGTGTTAGGTTAGTATTATGTTGATGGGCCAGGTAATAGGTTAGTTAATGGGCCAGGTGTTAGGTTAGTATTCTGCTGATGCGAGTCTTCTGTGAGGGGTGGGGGTCTCAGGTGACTGCTGTGCTAAGTAATAGATGGGACTTTTCCTTATCACTTACCCCTGTCACAGTAGTCATTATTAAAAAATCAAAGAACAATAAATGCTGGCATGGATGCAGAGAGATAGGAACACTTATACTCTGTTGGTGGGACTGAAAATTAGTACCTACCTCTATGGAAAACAGTATGGAGATTCCTCAAGGAAATAAATGTAGACTTACCATTCAACCCAGCAGTCCCACTACTGGTATCTACCCAAAGGAAAAGAAGTCATTTTATCAAAAGGACACCTGCACTCAAATGTTTATTGTGGCACAATTCACAATTGCAAAGATGTGGAATCAACCTAAGTGCGCATCAATTCATGAGTGGATTTAAAAAAAAAAAAACTATATATATATATCCATCCCATAGAGTACTACTCAGCCATAAAAAGGAATGAAATAGTGTCTTTTGCAGCAACTTGGATGGAACTGGAGACAATTACCCTAAGTGAAGTATCTTAAGAATGGAAAAACAAACACCACATATACTCTTTAATAATTGGGAGCTAATGGATGGGCAGATATGGGCACAAAGAGATGTAAATGTCATTGGAAATTATTAATAAGAGTGGGGAAGGGGAAGAGGGGAGAAGTAAACACTTACCTGTCAGGTACAATGAACACTATTCAGGTGATGGGCATGCTAAAAGTCCTGATTTAAGTATTATAAAAGGTATGCATGTAACAAAAATATTTGTACCCCCTTAATGTTTTGAAATTTTAAGAAAACTAAAAAAAGTATATTTTATATTGAAACAGAACAAAATCACTTTATTATATGCATCATTCTAACTTATTAAATTGATAATAGTATTGTCAATCGAGATTTTTCTTTTACAGAATGAAGTAACAAATCCTTTTGAAATTTAAAAGTGGTTATATTTACAATGTTCCATAGCAAGGCAAACATTATAGTAAATTATTTTACAATAAAGTGGATTGTTTCTTTTGCTTTTTTGTTTGTTTCTCTTTTGTTGTTGCTTTGTTTTTATAAAAGGAATAGCTTAAGAAAGAAAAATCAAGGAAGCATAGAAATATATTCTAATTACCATTAATTAATCTCAGGTTATAACATGGATTCAATCCTGTATATTTCATAGACCATGAATACTAGATGTAAATATATTACATTTTAAAAGTTGGTGTTTTAGCTTAGAACATGGAATATAAAAATATTCTAAACAGGAAAATCCCAGAACCTTGATAACAGTTTTTAAAGGCAAAACCAAAAGACTCTCTTTAGGGGCACAGTTCATTGTTCTACCAGATTCAGACCAAAATATTCTCTGTTCCTTTTTTTGTCTCCCCAGAATTTCCTAATATCTGGGCTGAAATAGGTTTCTCCCTGCTGTAACCTTCTATCATCTCACTACTTCCCCATCCGAAGAATGGTCACACTTCATTATTATTTCTTCAGTGCCTATATTTCACGAAAGACATTAATTTCAAGGAGCAAAAACCAGATCTGGCTGTCTATTGCTATAATTGCAGCTCCAAACACAGTGCCTGGCACACAGGACTCAATAAATTTGTTGTAAGAATCACATAATTAACTAAGAATGAGTGATATCTAAGTATGTATTTTATCCACTAAAGTTATAACAAAATTTCCTTCAAGCAGGAGACAAAATTATTTCTAGAAATTAGAAATACTCTTATAAATTTACCCATTTTTAATTGTAGACCCCTCTTATCAACGTTAATAAGTGGAAATCAAGCACCCACAAAGAAAAAATCCTGCTGCATTTTTCCAGTGAAAATTGTTCTACTCAACACAAAATAAAAATAAAAATATTCCCTTCTCACAGTCATCTGTGAAAATCACATTACAACACACATCAAGCAAATCTTGCCCACAATAAAACTTAAAAACAGGCTGGGTGCAGTGGCTCACGCCTGTAATCCTAGCCCTCTGGGAGGCCGAGGTCAGGAGTTCGAGACCAGCCTGAGCGAGACCCCTTCTCTACTAAAAATAGAAAGAAATTATCTGGCCAACTAAAAATATATATAGAAAAAAATTAGCTGGGCATGGTGGCGCATACCTGTAGTCCCAGCTACTCGGGAGACTGAGGCAGGAGGATCACTTGAGCCCAGGAGTTTGGGGTTACTGTGAGCTAGGCTGATGCCACGGCACTCACTCTAGCCTGGGCAACAGGGTGAGACTCTGTCTCAAAAAAAAAAAAACTTAAAAACATTCCCCATTTTGTTTGCAATGAGTATTTACTTCAAGGTTCTTGACATACTTCATACAATTCCATGCAATTCTCTTATAGTTTCCTGGGTTTTGACTCCACCTACCTGAAAACATTCTTTTGTGATGATGAGGAGGAGGATGGCTGTTCTTAGTTTTCTGGAGTGCTAGCTGGGAAGTCATACTGAGATTTGTTAGGAGTTTTTCCCTATTGTTCCTCAGGGAGTATTTTCTGTCCTTATTCCCTTCCCATAATAAAAATGTCCTTTACATGGCATACAAGCTGCAAGAATCTAAACTGGAGTCATCTTTGCCCTTATTGATTTAATTTGTTCTCCTCCCTACATATAGCTTAGGTAAGTTCATCCAAAACATTTATTGAATCATAAGTTAATGTGGTAGAAACAAAGACAGAACATCCTTTGAGGAGTTTTTAGACCTGTAAAGGGGATTAGATTTTCATATACACATTTGCTACCCACAAATGCCATTAGTGTTACAAATCAAGTACAGGGGTGCCCCCCTTATCCTCAGGGGATACATTCCAAGACCCCCAGTAGATGCCTGAAATGGCAGATAGTATCAAACCCTATCAAACATGATATACACAGTTTTTTCCTATACATACATACCAATGATAAAGTTTAATTTATAAGTTAGGCACAATAAGAGATGAACCACAATAACTAACAATAAAATAGCACATTTATAACAATATACTGTAATAAAACTAATATGAATGTGGTCTATCTCTCTCTAAAAATATCTTATTGTACTGTACTCATCCTTCTTCTTGTGATGATGTGAGATGATAAAATGCCTACACGATGAGACAAAGTGAGTTCAATGATGTAGGCATTGTGATGTAGTGCTTGGCTCCTATTAACCATGAACTCAAGCACTATAACACCGCGACAATCAGTCTGGTAACCAAGACCGCTACTAAGTGACTAAGGGACGGGTACAATATACACGTGGATATGGTGCACAAAGAGATGATTCAAATACTTGTTGTAATGGGACAAGATGGCATAAGAACTTCATCATGCTGTTTGTAAATTGTTTATTTCTGGAATTTTCCCTTTTATATTTTTGGACCACAGTTAACTGTGAATAAATGAAATCACAGAAAGCAAAACTGTGGATAAGAGGGGACTACCATACTTTGGCACTACAATCCCCAACACCCAGGCAGTGGCCTGGTACTGGTCTGTGGCCTCTTAAGAACCAGCCACATCACCGCCTGAGTTCTGCCCCCTCCCCACCTCCAACCCTGGAAAAATTGTCTTCCATGGAACTGGTCCCTGGAGCCAAAAACGTTGGGGGCTGCTGCAGTTTGGCAGGTCAAAGGATTCACATACCCTCCTACTCCAGTGTTGTAACTATCTTCTCTAGGCACTATTCTAAACTACCATGTCAGTAAAGAATTACTGCCAAGTAACACAAGGCTCACCAAAAGTGGTCTAAACAAATTACACGTTGCGTTTTTCTGACATCATGAGATGTCCAGAGATAAGTGCTTGCTGGTTTCGGGTTAGCAGCTCACAGATGTCAGGGCTGAAGTGTCTGCATTCCTCTTGACCTTCCCCTCGGGTGGCTTTGTGGTCATAAGATGATGCTCCACATGTGGAATCAATCCACATTCTAGCTGGGAATATAAAGTGGAAAAAGACATACACCAGCTGAATCTGACCCCTTTGTAAAGGAGCTTTCCCAGAAACCTCATTTCTACTTACAAATCATGGGCCACAATTGGATTATATGACCACTCTTATCTGCAAAAGAGGCTGGGATATTGTTTGGAATTGACTACATCACTGCCCATCACCAAATATTTGAATTCTCTGAGTATGAAAAAGAAAATGAATATTGGGTAAGCTATATCATGCCCTACATTTTTCATTACCTTTTCTGAAATTGAGGTTTCTTTACATGCCGCTTCTGCTAAGCCCTCTCATTGGCTCCATTATTCTCTCTTAACAAGATCAACATGCTTGAAATGTGTGTTTGTGTGTGTGTATGTGAATGAGTTAGTTTCTGGTCCACAATAGCACAAAGTTTAGAATAAAATGAAAAAGCAATAAATTTGGGAAAAGTCTATTTCTTTACAGGAAAATACAATAATGATATTTCACCCCTTAAATCTTTATGTACTATGGAAAGTAAATGGTCTGTAATCCATTGTCTCCTTTATCTGTGAAAGAAAGATCATCCAGACTAATCTTAAAAATGCAAAAAACAGACCTCAGACACAAAAATTAATGCTATTTGAAATTGTTAGTAAACATTGATACCAGGTAAGATTTTTAATTTATGTTAGTCTGATTTGACAATCTGATCCTTTGTGTTATCTTATGCTAATATATAAACACATACACATCAGAAGATCACAAAGATGTATAATTAGGCCAAAATTTTTAAATCACTGAAGATATTATAAGAGATAAACTCAAGGAAATCTATTAGCGAGGTAGCAATTATTCCTTAAGTAAAGGGGGAAAAAGATTACAAAATAAAAGGGGGTTAATGGACCCTCACAATTCTGCTGGCAGGAAATGGGCCAAGAGTGTGAAACCAAGAGCTCAGGGAGAATTGCTGAGAGTCACAGAGAATTATTCCCAGGCTTTGAAACTTATGGGAGTCTGACCAACTGGATTTCAAAGCTGATTTGGTTCAGTAGCTCCTTTTTATTTTCTCTTTGCCCCTGTCTGAATCATAACCTCTATAATTATTATCCTGTTGCTGTCCCACCATTGTAGGATAGGAGCAGATAAATATTTATTTAGTACTACAGAGCCACAGATAGAATGGAATTGTGGCTAGGAACCTAATTTATACAGATTTAGATTATTTAAATGATGATATTTTGAATTTTGAGCTGATGCTATAATGGAATGAGACTTTTAGACACATTGGAATGAGATGACTGTATTTTACATGTGGGATAGATATTAATCTTTGGGAGGCCAGAAAGTTGACTGTGGTAGATAAAACAATAGTCCCTCAAAGATGTCCTGTCCCAATCCCAAAAACATGTGAAAATTATAATTATCTCTTGTGATTACAAATTATTGTATGGCACAGTTGAGCTGAAGATAGGGAGATCATGTGGGTTCTCCTAAACTAATCACACAAGCCCTAATATAATCATAAAAGGAGAGAATTTTTCTAGCTGGTGGCAGAGTGGAAATGAGAAGAAGGATTCAATGTGCCATTGCTGGCTTTGAAGATGAAGAGGGCACAGGAACAAAGGTAACCTCTGGAAGCTGAGAGCAACGTCTTGTCAGTAGCCAACAAAAGAATGGGCACCTCAGTCCTACAACCACAAGGAACTAAATTCTGTTAACAACCTGAATTTTCTTGGAATTTTATTGTGTCCTATAGCCTCCAGAAGAGAAAGCAAAGATTGTATGATCATCTTTCAATAGATGCAGAAAAAGTATTTGATGAAATTAAGCACCATTTCATAATAAAAATTCTAAAAACTAGGCATAGAAGGAGCATATCTCAAAATTATAAAAGCCATATATGACAACCCCACAGCTGACATCATATTGAATGGGAAACCATTCCTACTACAAACTAGAAGAAGAACCAGGGTGTCCACTGTAACCACTCCTATTTGATATAGTGCTGGAAATCCTAGATAGAGCAATCAGGCAAGAGAAAGAAATAAATGGCATCCAAATTGGAAAAGAGGAGGTCAAACTATTGCTTTTCATTGATGATATGATCTTATCTCTAGAAAACCCCAAATATTCCACTGAGAGACTCCTGGGATTGATAAATAAATTCAGCAAAGTCTTGGGTTACAAAATCAATGTACACAAATCATACCTATACACCAATAAAAGTCAAGCTGAGAGTCAAATCAAAGACTCAATACCATTCACAATAGCCACAAAGAAAATAAAATACCTAGTAATATCCTTAATCAAGGAGGGAAATATCTCTACAAAGACAACTATGAAACACTGAGGAAATAAATAGCAGATGACACAAACAAATGGAAAAAAAAATCATGTTCATGAATCAGTAGAATCAACATTGTTAAAATGTCCATGCTACCCAAACTGATTTACAGATTCAGTGCAATCCCCATCAAGATACCAGTGTCATATTTCACGGATCTAGAAAAGATAATTCTATGCTTCCTTTGGAACCAGAAAAGAACCTGAATAGCCAAAGCAATCTTAAGCAAAAAGAACAAATCTGGAGGGATCACATTACCAGACTTCAAACTATACTGCAACGGTATAGTAACCAAAACAGTATGGTATTGAAATAAAAATAGAGACATAGACCAATGGAACATAACAGAGAACCCAGATATAAAACCATCCACATATAGCCAACTGATCTTTGACAAAGCAGACAACAATAGACACTGGGGAAAAGAAGCCTTATTCAATAAATAGTGCTGGGAAAATTGGATAGTCATGTGCAGAAGAATGAACCAGGATCCATATCTCTCACCACTCACAAAAATTAATTCAAGATGGATAAAGGACTTAAATGTAAGGCATGAAACCATAAGAATTCTAGAAGAAAATGTAGGAAAAAAATGCCCTAGATATTGGCCTAGACAAAGAATTTATGACTAAGACCCCAGTGGCAATTACAGCAACAACAAAAATAAATAAAAGGAACTTGATTAAATTAAAAATCATCTGCATAGCTAAGGAAATAATCAACAGAACAAATAGACAACCTACAGAATGGTAGAAAATATTCACAAGCTATACAACCGGATAAAGGCTAATATCCAGAATCTACAAAAAACTCAAGCAAATCAACAAGAAAAAAACAAATAACCCCATTAAAATATGAGGAAAAGACATGAACAAAGCTTTTCAACAGAAGATGCACAAATGGCCAATAAACATATGAAAAATGGTTAATGTCAATAATCATCAGGGAAATGCAAATTAAAACCATAATGAGATATCACCTTACCCCAGTTAGAATGGCTTTTTTTTTTAAAGTCCAAAACAATAGATGGTGGCGTGGATGTAGAGAGAAAGGAATGCTTATACACTGTTGGTGGGAATGAAAATTAGTGCAACTTCTGTGGAAAACAGTATGGAGATTTCTCAAAGAACTAAAAGTAGACCTAACATTTGATCCAGCAATCCCACTACTGGGTATCTATGCAAAGGAAAAGAAGTCATTTTATCAAAAAGACACCTGTACTAAAGTGTTTATTACAGCACAATTCACAATTGCAAAGAAATGGCATGAATCCAAGTGTCCACCAATTCATGAGTGGATTAACAAAATGTGGTATATATATGTATACCAAGAAATACTATTCAGCCATAAAAAAATGATAAATTAATGCCTTTTGAAACAATTTGGACGGAACTGGAAACCATTCTCCTAAGTGAAGTATCAGAATGGAAGAACAAACACCATATGTATTCACTATTAAACTAGAATTAACCTGTGAGCACACATATGCACAGAAGGAAGCAAAACTCAGTGGAAATCAAGCAGGGGGCAGGCGGGCAGAGGGGAAGGGCAAAATCCTATTTAACAAGTGCAATGAACTTATCCAGGTGATAGGCACACTTATAGCCATGGCTCAAGCATTATAAAAGTGATCCATATAACCAAAAACACTTACACCACCTTAATATTTTGAAATTTTAAAACATCAAGGCTTTTTAGACTTGAAGAAAGTCTACCTGTTTATTCAGACAATTCATCCTCAGTTTAAAAAAAAGGAAAGAAAAATATAACTTCATGCCAATAAATTTGAAATTGTGGGCAAAATGCTTTATTAAACTTAAATAGACATAGCTATTAAAGAAATTGAATCTACCCACTGTGGGCAATTATATTAGCGTTCAAAATATTCACAGTTTGTCTTAGGGATGCCCCATCCTTAAGGGAAGATTGCATGTTCCCAGCCTGTTTAAATCCAGCCTGACTATTGGATTTCCTTCGGTCAATGAAATATAAGCAGAAGAGATGTGTCCTTCCCTCCAGGCAAAAACTTGAGAAGCCATCACACTGTTCTTCATGAACTTTTTCCCTCAGCCATCTAGCTGGCAATGTCACAGACAGAGCCAGCTCCATCATCCTTTTCGCTGGCATAAAGTGATGGGAGAAAAGACACCTGATCCATAAGGGAGAAAAAAATGTGAACAAGACATGAACCATTCTTTAAAAGCAATTGAAATATTTAAGAGCATTTGTTACTAAAGCCTATCCCAGACTATCCAAAAACAGGAAAAAATTTCCTGTTTGCCCACGGCAAAGATGACTAAATAGTGAAACTTTAGAAGTATACTTCCTGGGTTAAAACTAAGGATGCTCACTATCAACAATATTATATAGTATTGTATTGGATGTTCTCATTAGTTCTTTAAGATAAGAATAAGAAGATATATAACAGATGAGAGAGGCAGAGTGCGATGGTTTTTTCATATATATCTACATATATATGTTTTTTCATATGTATTTACATATATAGAGGACATAAATAAACGAAAGCATAAAGCAAAATTGCCATTTTCCAAAGAGAATTGACAGCCAAATATTATAATTAATCAGAGAATTCAGCAATGTTGCTGGATGCATGGTCAACTTAGAAATCATTGCTGAACATCAATTACATTTCTATATATTAACAACAAACAGCTAGAAAATAAAATTCCTAAAACTTTCCATTTCAAATAGCAATAATGAGATATGAGAGATAAATCTAACCAATGACTTCATGAAGAAAAGATAAAATATTATTGAAAAACACTGAAGAAAATCCAAATAAATGGAAATCTACACCCCCCAAATTAATCTATTAAATCATTCAGTTACATTCAAACTCACAAAAGGTCAGTTCGTTGAAGTTAAAAAAACCAATTATAAAATGTGTAAGAATGAGAGTCCCAAGAATAGTAAATATAATATTGAGAAAAAAAATGATAAGACCCAAGATAAGTAAATACAATATTGAAGAAAAACAATAAGGTATGGAGAGTCACTCTACTAATATCCTCGCTAATGATAAAGTAAAAGTAATTGAGACAACGTGATATTGTCACAGGAATTTAAGAAAAAGATGATGATGATGATGATGAAGAGGAGGAGGAGGGGAAATAGGAAGAGACCAGAAAGAAATCCCACAGACAGAACCATGCATATATGAGAACTTGAGACATGATGAAGATGAGATTGCTATATACAGAAAAATGTCTTTAGGTCTTCAGGATAGAAAGAATGAACCATTAAGTAAAAGATCAATAAACTGACTATATTAAAATTTAAAACTAATATACATCAAAAGACACTATGAAAGAGAGAAAGAGAGGGAGGAAAGGAGGAAGGGAGAAAGACCGGGAAAGTTTGTTTGTGCTACATATAACCACAGAAAATTAGTAGCCAAAGTATATAATCATATACAGTTGGTTGACCCTTGAACAACATGGTTAGGGGCACTGATCACTGGTGCAGTTGAAAATCCACATATAACTTTTGACTCCCCCAAAACTTAACTACTAATAGCCTACTGTTGCCTGAAAGCCTTACTGATAACATAAACAATTGATTAACACATAGTTTTATGTTATCTGCATTATATATACTGTATTGTTACAATAAAGTAAGCTAGAGAAAAAAGTTATTAACAAAATTGTAAGGAAGAGAAAACATATTTACTATTTATTAGGTGAAAGTGGATTATCACAAAGGTCTTCATCTTTGTCATCTTCACATTGAGTAGGCTGAGGAGGAGGAGGTGGGAAAGGAGGGGTTATCCTTGCTGTCTTAGAAGTGGCAGAGATAGAAGAGGTGGAGGGGGTGGAAGGAGAGAAAGGCACACTTGGTGTAACTTTACAAAAATTGTAATATGTGTCTGACATTTATGCTTTTTCATTTCTCTATGATACCAATCCTTCTTCCACCATTTCATTTTGTTTCAGTGCCCATATAATAGAAGGGTCCATGTTGTTAAAAAAAAAAAAAGTCAAAAGCAGGCTCGAATGGTTAGAACCCTTCTGCCAGATTGTCTAATGTAAATTTGCTTTTAGGCACTGCTTTTTCTACATTTTTTCCTCTCATGGTCTGGCATTGGTTCTGAAGCACTCATCTCCATCAAGTAATTTTTTGTTAATCCTCTTGTGTGGTCAGTATTAGCTGTCAAATTTCTCCAAGATCAGTATCTTGAAAACCTTCACCCCCTACCTTTTTTGCCCTATCCACAATCTCATTCATGATTTCTTTAATTGGTTTCATTATAAATCCTATGAAGTTATGCAAAACATATGAACACTGTTTTCTTCAACGGGAATTTATTGTTTCATGCTTAATGGCTTTCATACCTTTTTCTATAACAACAGTGGCATCTTCAATGGTGTAACCCTTCTAGACTTTCATGACGTTCTCTTTATCAGGGTTCTCTTCCATCGGGTTAACAGTCCTTTCCATAGAGTACCTCGTGAAATGAGCCTGAAAGTTCTTTGTGGTCCCCTGATCTAGAGACTGAATTAGAGATGTTGTCTTTGGGGGCAGGTAGGCCAGCCACTCTGATGCCTTTGGTGTTGAACTCATGGGGCTCTGGGTGACCAGGAGCATTGGCTAATATCAAAAGAACTTTAAAAGGCAATCCCCTTCTGGCAAGATCCTTCCTGACTTCAAAAACAAATCATCAGTAGAACCAATCCAGAAAAAAGGTTTTCATTGTCCAAGCCTTCTTGTATAACCAAAGACCAGCTCCTAGTATTTATATTTTCTCTTCAAGGATCAGGGGTTAGCATCTTTATAGATAAGATTAGTCCTAATCATAAAGTCCACCGTATGCCCACAAAACAGTAGAGTTAGCCAGTTCCTTCTTGCCTTAAATCCTGGTAATCACTTCTCTTCCTTACTAATAGATGTCCTTTATGGCATTTTTTCAGGAATAGGATACTTTCTTCTGAATTAAAAATCTGTCCTGGCAGATATTCTTTCTCCTCAATGATTTTCTAAAGAGTGTATGGAAATTTGTCTGCTGTTTTTTGGTCAGCAAAAGCTGCTTGTTATACTGATATTTTTAAGCCAACCCTCTTTTTAAAATTATCAAACCATCTTTGGCTGGCATCAAATTATCCAGCTTTGGATCCTTCACCTTCCTTTTGCTTTAAATTGTCATATAATGATTTCATTTTTTCTCAAATCATATTAAAGTCTATAGGTATACCTTTACTATAGCAATCCTGCACCCAAATAAAAGCAGCATTTTCAATACAAGATAAAACAGTATTTCACAAAAAGTGTAAGGTTTTTCCCACATGCTGGCATAGCTGCAGCTCATAGCTCCACAAATTACCTTCCTTTTTTTTTTTTTTTTTTTTGCAATGATCCTTAAGCATTCATTTGTCTTGAAATGGAGGACAAACACACATGCAGACTTCAGTCTTTGGTATATAACAAGCAATTCAACTTTTTCTTGTAATGTTATGACTTTGATTCTTGGGAGCACTGTCAGCATCACCAGTGGCAATCTGTATGGGTCCTGTGACATTATTTAAGGTTCACGGTATTGCAATAAACATAAGAAATATACAAGAACCATAAGAAATCACTTTTTACTGTAATATGCAACTCACTGGAGATAAATTGCTCATGCAGAGATGATTAGCATCACAGGGCATTTTAAGACAATACTTGCAATACTTGAGTTCACTACAATAGCAACAGATGGTGACAAAATTATTACAGTAGTACAGTATGTACTACAGTTAATTTTATACAGTTATGACTTAATACTGCATCTTTACCTTTGTTTATATTTCACCTGCTAATGGTGCAATGTACAGTCTGTAAGTATTTGTGTGTGTAAGTTTTGATAAATTTTGACTTTTTATAATAGATTGCATATTTATGATAGTAAAATAAACTAGTGTCTGCATATATTTTATGCATCCATGACGTTCCTAATTTTTTCTTAATTTTTTTCAATATTTCTTTTCTTTTTTTGAGATGGGGTCTCACTATATTGCCAGGCTGATATCAAACTCCAAGTAAGCAGGACGACAGGCATTAGCCATCACACCTGGCTAATTTTTTCAATCTTTCTAGGCTACACAGTTTGTTTATGAGTTTTTTCAAATTGTCATAAATCTTCAAAAAGTTTTCCAATATATTTATTGAAAAGAATCCATGTAAGTGGACCCACACAGTTCAGACCCATGTTATTCAAGGATAAGCTGTATAATCAAATAAAACAAGTATAACTCACAAAGAATGAAAAGTAAATTCCTAGCAAAGGAAAATAGTATGTCCAATAAACATACAAAAATAAGATAGAGCATTAGTAACCAGTGAAATAGAAAGGGAAATGAGATATAATTCCACACCCCTTAAGTTGACAAAAGTTTAAAAGCCTGACAATATGGAGCAATAAGAGATTTCATGGATTGCTAGTAAAAAGACACAATTCCTCTGGAAAATAATTTGATCTTATCTAGGTGAATAATGTGAACTTATCTAGGAGGTGAAGATGTGCATTCCCTGTGACCCAGCAATTCCACTCCTAAGTATTTACCCTAAAGAAATTCTCACACAGCCACTATGAGACATGCACAAGAAGGGTCACTGAAACCATTGACAATATTGATGAATTTCTCTTCTATAACATGGAGATAAGATTAATATCTACCTCATAGGATTGTTGTAAGGAATAAACAAGTTAAGACATGTAAATTCTTAAAATAGTACATGAAATAGCACAAGTGTATAATAAGTCTTAGCAGTTGTTAATAAATACATTTTTAGAGCTCTCCTTACATTATTTTGATTCCCAGCAACTACTGCATTCCAAGCTTGAGGTATTTTCCTTTGTAAGCTTTCTTCTCTCCACAACGCTGACCTCATCTGGTGGGTTGTTCCCTGGGTGCCAGACGAGCAGGCTTGCCATATAATAAAACTGCAGCCAGGCCTGCTGTGATCTGGGTGGGACCCGCTCATCCTCTCAGGTCATGTTTTCCCTAAACCTTTTCTCCTGAGATGAGCTGGGCAACTATCCCATCCTGCATTCTTCCCTGTGAGGTCTGCCAAAGTTCTTAAAACTATTTTGATTAGCAGATCAACAGATGCTGAATCAGGCCAATAGGCATTTCAATTTTACCCTTTAACAGGATTTTTAATTGTAAGGTTCTACTCTAAGTATATGTGAAAGTGAAGAGAAAATGAAGAAAAGAAGAGAGGAAGACAGGGAGGGAAAGGAAGGAAGGAAAGAGAAATTGAAAGAAGAGGTTCCAAACATTTTTCAAAGAAGGAAAAACTGCATAATATTAACAACATAGAGAAATGTTTTTGGCAACCCTACCCAAAATTTAGACATGAATAAATTTTGCCTTCTACCCTAACTTACAGCTTTTTTTATAATCTTCTCTGCCTCTTTGAGTTTCTGCCTCTAACTCTTAATTCAATAAACAAGTCGATATTAAGGATTAATGGGTGCTAACATAATGATGTGTCATACTCTCCAGAGAACATATTGACATTTTTAAATGGCTCCCTGAAATAGACGCAATTCATTCACCAGGATTCTCTAAAAGTCTATTCCTCCAAAGTTATAAGTTTTGGTCATCCCAGCCATTCAGTGTGGGAGAAATTCTGGGAGCACAGACTTTTAGGAATCTATTAAAACACATTAAGAGTCCGGTTCATTGACCAACATAGGTAAGGTACTCTGCAGGTACCCTCCATCCTACCCCCTACCTGTTTCATATTATAATCACCGGGAAAATTAGCTTAATTCAAGCATAAGGGACGTATATTCTTCTTTTTAGTAACCAATGTATTTATTTAAATACATATTTATAAAGCATTACAATGTGTCAGGCAAATATTAACCTACTTAGTCACAAAGCATTATTTGATTTCTGTTTTACTCCACATTTAACTATACCTTTCCCATTTTTGAAACTAAGACTTACTCCTGTCCCTTCTCTTAGTCTTTCTCCACTTCTTCAACATACATGCACAATACAAGTATAAGATAGAGACCGTCTCCTGGGGGAAGGGGCTGTCAAGACCTGGGCTATAGCAGTGAACTAGGAAACACTCTAGGATACAGTGAAGCTATGGCACAGCCCTTCAGTAGGAACCAAGCCTCCCAATATAGACATGTTCTCTCAGGAGATCTTTTTGCTAAAACATTGAGGATTTTATATTCTGTTTTTAACATGGGAGGCTGCTTGTTGAAAGAATCTGTGTGTGTGTTTTGTGATGTGTCTCTACCTGTACAGGAATGTTACTGTGACCCAGGTTCTGTGACCTCAAGCAAACACTATCACAGTATAGCCATGACTAAGATTAAAACTTAACCTTTATACAAATTGTCAAAAGGATTTTTTCAATTGTCAAAAAACACATACAAAATTAATCAAAGGCCACTTATCCAGAAATTCAGTGATTCAGCTACTGTCTCTTTAATTCTGGTAGACTGCAAAGAGTTTGAAAGAATAGTGGGTTTTATTGAGTAAAAGGAGGCAGTCTTAAGAAAGTCTCTGATTGGCGAGTCTTCTATTACACTGAGATTTTCTATTAGGTAGGATTTTGAGGAGGGTTATAGAGAGGCTTTCTGATTGGCGCGGCAGTCTTTGGTTCACTATCTATTGGCACACAACTTAAAGCTCTCCAGGCTGGTTAGGGTCATGTGGGTTTTTCTGTTTCAACTTAAAACATATTTGGTCCCTGATTTGGGGGTCCAAGTTTTGAATAAGCAATTTACAAAAATAAATTATTTTTCCAGTAAATTCACTTTTAATGATTTTCCATTTACCCTTTTTGTCTCAAACACCCATACTACATAGAAATTTTGAGTATAAAATGACATTAAAAATAGTGCAATGAAATAATAACTGTTGGTTTAATTATTTTAAAACTTCATAAGTCCACTAAAATGTTATTACAAATTGATGTAGTTCGTAATTTTCAGTACAAATGCATTTTAAAATAATAATAATCCCAGGACGTGGACCCCTAATCTGATGGTCTCCATTCTTTACTAAGTCTTTAAATTTTTGTTTCTTTGTTCTTTAGAGACAAAGTTCACTGAGCATTTTTTCTTTTTCTTTTTCTTTTTTGTATATCAACAAAGGACAAGAGAACAATTGTTTTTCGCTTTTGTTAAAACAGTATTTTAGTAGTTTTTTGTTTTTTGTTTTTTTTTTAATTAACGTTCCTTCCAACATTTGGAGTGACCAGTAACCCTCCCTGCTGTTTATTAGGAAGACTGTTCCAATTTCCCTTTCTTTGGTCTAGTTACATCAAATACTCTAATCCCCTCCTTGCATTTTGGTCAGCTGCGCCTTCTTTATGCCCTTTAGCTAAGTCTCTTCCCGTGACCACTCTAAACCTTTTAACTTTATGCAGTTGTAAATGCTGAATTATTCCTGCCTTTCATCATAAGTCCACTCCTCCTAAACTCCTCAATTATCCCCAGATTCCTACTTTGAACATTTCCCAATTGGATTGCACAAAAGTAGTAAAGCTGGTCTAGATTTGCTTGTTAATACTAACAAAGACACTCACTGAGTTTCACCCCAGCTGAGGCCAAGTACGTTTTTTTTTATTTCAGAATATTAGAGGGGTACCAATGTTTGGGTTACATGGATTGCTTTTGTACAGCTTGAGTCAAAGTATAAGTGTGCCCATCACCAAAATAGTGTGCACTCTACCTGTTAGGTATGATTTTTCACCCATCCCCTTCTTCCCCCCTCCCACCTGCTTAATTTCCATTGAGTTTTACTTCTGTATGTGCTCATGAGCGCTGATTGGTTATACCCCATTTAATAGTGAGTATATATGCTGTTTACTTTTCCATTCTCACAATACTTCTCTTAGGTGATGGTCTCCAGTTCCATCCAGGTTGTTACAAAAGGTTTTAATTCATCATTTTTTTCTTATGGCTGAGAGTTCCATGGTATACATATACCACATTTTATTAATCCACTTATTAATTGATGAGCACTTGGGTTGATTCCATATCTCTGCAATTGTGAATTGGGCTGTAACAAACATTTGAGGGCAAGTGTCTTTTTGGTAAAATGGCTTTTTTTCCTTTGGGTAAATTCTCAGTAGTGAGATTGCTGAATCAAATGGTAGGTCTACTTTCAGTTCTTTGAGGACTCTCCATACTGTTTTCCATAGAGGT
The DNA here is from genome assembly GCF_020740605.2 of Lemur catta. Taxonomy (NCBI): domain Eukaryota; kingdom Metazoa; phylum Chordata; class Mammalia; order Primates; family Lemuridae; genus Lemur; species Lemur catta. The sequence continues at coordinate 111,988,641 of NC_059129.1, forward strand.
TGTACTTATTTGCTATCTCACCAATAGTGTATAAGTGTTTCCTTCTCTCTTCATCCATGCAAGCATCTATTATTTTTGGACTTTTTGATAAAAGCCATTCTCACTGGAGTTACATGATTTCTTATTGGAGGTGAAGGATCTCTACAAGGAGAACCATAAATTACTAAACAAGAAAATTGTAGAGGATGTAAACAAATAGAAAAATATATCATGCTCATGAATTGGCAGAATCAACATTGTTAAAATGTGTATACTACCCAAAGTGGTTTGCAGATTCAATGCAATCCCCATTAAAATACCAACGTCATTTTTTGCAGATCTAGAAAAAATAATTCTATACTTTGTATGGAACCAGAAAAGAGCCCGAAAGCCAAAGCAACCTTAAGCAAAAGGAAGAAATCAGGATGCATCACTTTACCAGACTTCAAGCTGTATCACAAGGCTCTAACCAAAACAGCATAGTATTGGCACAAAAACAGAGAGATATACCAATGGAACACAACAGAGAACCCAGATATAAAACCATCCACACATTGCCATCTGATCTTTGACAAAGCAGACAACAACATACACCGGGGAAAAGAAGCTGTATTCAATAAATGGTGCTGGGAAAATTGGATAGCCACATGTAGAAGATTGAAATAGGATGCTTATCTCTTACCTCCCACAAAAATTAATTCAAGGTAGATAACAGACTTAAAGCTAAGACATGAAACTATAAGAATTCTAGAAGAAAATGTTGGAAAAACTCTTCTAGATATCAGCCTAGGCAAAGAATTTATGAAGAAGACCCCAATTGCAATCATAGCAACAGCAAAAATTAATAAATAGGACCTGATTAAATTAAAAAGCTTCTGCACAGCCAAGGAAACAATCAACAGAGCAAATAGACAGCCTACAGAATGGGAGAAAATATTTGCATTTTATACATCCGATAAAGGGCTAATAACCAGAATCTACAAAGAACTTAAACAAATCAGCAAGAAAAAAACAACCCCATTAAAACGTGGGCAAAAGACATGAACAGAAGCATTTCAAAAGAAGATAGACAAATGACCAACAAACATGGAAAACTTCTCTAATTATCAGGGAAATGCAACTCAAAACCACAATATCACCTAATACCAAGTACTTTTTATATACCTTCTTATCCAGTATTCCCAGTGAGGAAACTGAGATTTGGTGAGTTTAAGAACTAGGAACTTACCTGTGATCACACAGTTAGTAATTGTGAAACCAGTACCTGGTCAATCTGATCCCAGAGTCTATGTTCTACCTTAAATATTTCTTTAATGATGCCTAAGAACTGTCTGCACCAGAATTACCTGAAATATTTGATTAAAATATAGACTACTGGGCCTTTCCCAGACTGTCTGAATTAGTATTAGTATTAAAATTAGTATTAGTAAGGACAAAAATAATACAGAAATATACATTTTTAACAAGCCTCTTGAATTATTCTTAGGCATACTAAAGTTTGAAAATCACTGAACTGTAAGGTCCACATTTTATGGATTCTCCTCTGTCTCCACCACCAAGGACAGTGCCTGCCTAATCAATAATAAGTGTTTGATAAATGAAAATGAACTAGGCCTACTATAAGGAAAATATGTTGCTATTGGTACGATGTCTTTGGCTCTTTAGAGAAGGGTGCTATAAAAACATAAGGAAACATCAGTATTTTTACATCAAAATTGTATACTCTGTACACTGGCATTATGTCAACTTGGTGAAAGCCACCCTCATTTGGCACACACCATAGTAAGTAAGGTCATTGCAAACACCATAGTAAGGCCATTTGCACAATGGGCTCTGTTACCAGGAGAGTCACTGGGGGAATAATATTAGAGTGTCTTGAGACTGTCCATGATTAGAAATGATATAAGCCTCAAAAGGTAGATTTAAAAAACAAAACAAACAAACAAACAAAACTTTTGTCTGAGGTGTCCTGTTCTATTTAATGATAATGATTGCTCAAAACTACCTTCCAGCATCCTGTGGTAGTACTGACCACCCCTTCTGTAATGTAACAATGATTGTGAAAAAAAGTTTACTATGAACTATTATCTGAAATAACCATCTGCTAGAGAAAGATATAAATAATTATGTGCATAAATAAAATGACAGCTAACTAGCAATAGCCTTTGTCTTAAAATACTGGAAGAACTGATCCCTATGAAAGGTAGAATTAAGAAATGTTGTTTCCTTATCAAGGGGAAGTCATGAAGGTGTTTATTCTGTAGCATCAAGGGTCGTGCAGCTATTTCTCTTTAGCCTTCTGCCTTATAGAAAATAAAATGTGCTAAGCCAATTTTCAAGGTAATGGCAAAATCCTTTCTAGATAATTAGGAGTGCTAGAAAAATCCAACTAAATGAACTCTAAAAACTTCAGCTCTGTTTATTCCCTCATATCTTGCAGGCTACGTTTTTGAGGGGTGAGAAATTGGGAGATTATATACATACACACACACACACACACACACACACACACACACTCTTTCCATAGTCTCTTTCTGTTTTAGGACAAAGACAGAAGATGTGAAGAGAGATAACGGAGTTTTTGTAGGCAGAATGATGACCTGTAGGTGAGAAGCAGCCCAGGTACAAGTAGGAATTATTATACTCAGTGACAGCATGAGGTTCCCTTAGCCCCTCTTTTGGGGAAATCACAGTCCTGGTCTTCAAGTTAAAACTCCTACATAGTCAGCCAACTGTAATTAGTATCACTTCCTCCAAAGGACTTTCTGCCTTTAGACGATTTTCTGTGGCAGTTAAACTTTCTCTCCTCCTTACTTGTGTGTGCAGGGAGTACAAGACATTGAGCCCTCTTTCTCCCTATCTCCTTTTCAGGAGCATAATGTATGAGAGAGTGTACTACAATATTCATTTATATAAGTCTCATTCCAAACTCTTATCCAAAACGTGATTCTACTTGGAATTGAAATTATCTTATTTTTATTTACTACAATAATCATATAACTTATTAAAGTACTCTCAGTGAGTTTATACTATGTTAAAGGTTTAGATTACCCTGGTTTATCTGAAGCTCTCTTAATCCACGAAGACAGTTAAATTCATTTTCTTGAATCTTTATAACAGTTTCACACTCACCGAACTCTCTCAAGGTTTGCGTGGATATTTCCCCAATGTTCCGTTTCCTCCCTTGGGAGGTCATAGGCCATATGTGGCTCTTTTCCACCATGACTTCCTCACAGAGGGCTCAGAGGCTGCAAGTAACACTTGTCTACTTCTCTGGGCCTGTCTTTTATTTTCTCTTCTTGTGCTATAGTCACTGGCAGCTACTTTGCTGATTCCTTTCTCTGTCTTCCCCATTGATACCCAAGAATCCTCTAGCTCCTAAGGTAGCTTGATTAGAGTCTCTTGCTCTTGGATGAAACACAATGAAGGTGCCTCCAGATGCTAAGAGAGAAGCAGTGAAGTGTTCTGAGGCCAAGCAATTCCAACCACTGAGGGCAAACCAGTGGGCAAAGTTTTTCAAAATCCAAGATTTCAGGGCAAGACCCATAAGATATATAATACAGCTAACACATACCATAGAAAAAACAGGGTCTCACCCTGTTGCTCAGGCTAGAATGCAGTGGTATCATCATAGCTCACTGTGACTTCAAATTTCTGGGCTCAAGGGATCCTCCTGCCTCAGCCTCCTGAGTAGCTGGGACTACAGGTGCACACTACAGGTGCCACCATGCCCGGCTAATTTTTGTTTTTTTTTTTTTTTTTTTGCAGAGATGAAGTCTCTCTGTGGTGCTCAGGCTGGTCTCTAATTCCTGGGCTCAAATGTCCTCTTGCCTCAGCCTCCCAAAGTGGGAGCCACCATGCCTAGCCACATACCGCAAAATTTAATTAAATAAGTGCAGTGCTGAGGAATGTATGAATAAAGAGATCAAAGGAATCGGAAAAACTCCCAAACAGTAGAGAATGTATCATAAATCATAGATTAAGGGGGGAGATAGAGCTGACATACTTGAGTTTTGAAAAATATACAATTTAGATACTTAATAGACACAAATTACACATAGATTAAAGAATTATATTTAGTAAATACACATTCATATAAGCAATGTAATCAAGAAGAAAAGTTTGAAAAAGTTTTAATAACTCAAAATTTAAAACTTTGCAACATTAAAAAGTAAATAAAAAGGCAAAAATTAAACAAAATTTAAAAAACACTTCGCAAATACAACAAACAGCTCATACTTATAAATAAGAAAAGCACTAAGCTCTCATTGATAAATGAACAAAGATAATGGGTAAACAATTTTTAAAGAAGAATTGCAAATGGATAACAAACGTTTGAAAAAAATGTTAAACTGTACCAGCAAAAAACACAAAACAAGTAAAAATGGGCTGCTGCTTTATTTTAACTCACCAAATAAGCAATAAAAATGATACTCAACATTTGCAAGAGCTCAATAATATGGGTACTCTAATACACTGCTGGTGAGAATGAAAACTGGTGGAGTCTTTTTGAAAATAACTTGGCCATGTATTTTAAAAGCCAGTATTTCCACATCTAAAAATTCATTATAAGAAATAAATAACCTACAAGAGCAGTATTTATGTACAAAAAAGTTCAATTAATATTATAAGAACAAAATTATAACAAAAATAGCAAACAAAAGTCTAACATTAAAAAGATGATTTATAATCTATATAATGGAATATGATATAGCCAATAAAATTATGTTTAAAAGAGCTTAAATGAAGTGCTTATATTATAATGTATATGGAGAAAAAAAATCACAAAATTCCATATAAAATAAGAACTCAATTTTATTTTTAAAGAATCATTGTGAAAGTGGAAAGAAAGAAAGCAAATAAGTTGGCCAGGCACGGTGGCTCACGCCTGTAATCCTAGCCCTCTGGGAGGCCGAGGCGGGTGGATCGCTTGAGGTCAGGAGTTCGAGACCAGTCTGAGCAAGAGCGAGACTCCGTCTCTACTAAAAATAGGAAGAAATTATCTGGACAACTAAAAATATATATAGAAAAAATTAGCCGGGCATGCATGCCTGTAGTCCCAGCTACTCGAGAGGCTGAAGCAGTAGGATCGCTTGAGCCCAGGAGTCTGAGGTTGCTGTGAGCTAGGCTGGGCACTCACTCTAGCTAGGCAACAGAGCGAGACTCTGTCTCAAAAAGAAAAAAAAAAAAAAAAAAAGAAAGCCAATAAGTTAACTGGCCATCTTGAAGCAGCGGAATTATGTGTCATGTATTTTTCTCTGATTCTCAATCAAAATAAAGTACTTTTTTAAATTAAAAAAAAGTATTTAAAAAAAGTGAGAGCACATAGCCACACACAAAATAAGATAAAAAATTGCTATTTTTTCGAAGACCAAGAATAATATCATTGAAAAAAGTAGAGATTTAACTTAGTTTGATTTTAAAAATCTACTTTCATAGTGAAAGCTGTATAAAATATTTCAGATATGCACATCAAACACATTAGAGTTACTGATTATGTGACAATGGGAGAGGGAAATGAGAATAAAAGGGAAGAGATATATGAATAAATAATATGCTAAAACAAACTGTTCTAATAAAGTCATAAAATGGCTTCCTTCAATCATTAGCAAATATACTCCAGGTTTGATTGATGTAAACAAAATAGTAATTTTAAGATTATGTGTACGTTTTGGTTTCGTTGTTTATCTTTGAAAGGTTAATATCTACTTTTTAAAGTTAAGCCTGTAAACTACATAATGAAGCAAAAGACAATGCCATACTCCATTTACAGCATGAAAAATTTCCAGACTGGCTTCTGCCATATTTTTTGTCCTCTTCTCCCCATTGTGAGCATTGATCAACCGTGGTTCTGCGTATGCAATTCAGTGAAATATGGAGTAACTTAAAAGCATAACAAAAAACTGGTCTTAAAATATTACTGGTTTTTATATAGCTTTATCAGAAAATTTTAAAGTTCTACCAACACTAATTTCACATAAAATGATCATTCCAGTTAAACTCAAAGGACATACCCACCTATGGAAATTGTTTCAGAATACTGAGGGTTAATTTGGTCTGTATGGATTGAGTAGGAACAATAATGAAGAAAAAAAAGTATCATTTCATTTTAGGAGAAATAGTTATCTCTTTTATTTCTTTTTTAAGGTATAAGTACCACACAAATTGTCCCTACTTACAGAAGAATTAATGGTGTTCATCTTGCAAATTACTACTTGGAAGGCTCTTTCTGACAGTTTTGTTTGGCAATCACAAATTTAAAGCTATTCATGTAATGAGGGGAGAAATGTATGATCCCTAAAACACCCTTGAGTAGTTTAAATTTCATCAGCCCTAAAAAAAAATTATATATGTGTCCTGGAATTTGCAATTCTCTTTTATCTTTATTAATGACACTTTTTCTCACAACTCGCTAGAAAAGATTCTCATGGGAAAAGTCACATAAAATGATTCTATAAAGAACTGCTCAGACAGACAGGACATTGTGAACATCATTCAGTCCATTGCAGGATTCTAGCTAACTCCATACTTCATTTGGACTCTGGGTCTTCATGGTGATCTTCACAGTCTTTCTAAAAACATGTTTGGCTACATAAACCAAAAGTCCAAATCAGTGAATATTGAGCTACGGGGTTTGGTAGGAACTTGTGTTGTATACAAACTAGGAAAGTAATTAATCATGTTTGACATTAGAATGATACAAAACAAAAGTTTAAAAATAAAGTAATAAACTATTTGGAAACAGAATATTGCTTTAGGGTAAGCATCAAATTTACCCAGAATGATTCTTGCCAGGCAAGAAATAAAGAATGTTAATTTTATTCCTTTTCTTCCAGGACAGTGTAGTTTGGTTAATTTGCTGTATTTATTGAAAATACTAATTTAGAGACCATCCTTAATACTGATTTTCAGTACCACATATTAGTTTACTCTTATTTTCTCTATAAAAAAAAAATATTTCTGGGACTTACTTATGTCTACTTTACCTTTGTACATTTAGCTCCAACAAATACCTTCTAAGTGTAATCCTTTCTGAGTAAATCAGTAACTAAGAAAATGAGTTTTTAAAAAATCCTTTAGCTGCTCCTTGTCGTCTACAGAGTAAAGTTCAGACTCTTTCAATCTGACACGCAGGGTCTTGCACTAAATGGTTGGAACCAAACCTTCTCATTCTTCTACTTTCCTACCTCTTTTCATTCAAGTGAAAAAAAGTCCCACTCGTTAAACTCTCCCTTCTGCCCACACTCAGATCTGGGTCATCCTTCAATAGCAGAGTCAGTGGCAGGGCAAGGGGGAGCTGTTAGAATAAATGGCAGGAATAAAACAAGTCAGACAGACTCTGTTTCAGAGGGTCATTTTGAAAGTAGAAACTACTTAGGTTTCTTTCTTGGGAAGTTCTATGGTATAGAAACAAAGACTATGAAGGGAAAGGAGAGGAAAAACTGAAAAATGATAATACCATTTTCTTGTACTATTATTGAATGTTTTAATTTTATGTATATTGTAATTTCCTTATATTTTTTCTTTATATGTCTCCAAATGTTGGAGAGGATAAGGATCAACTATAACACATATATCGTGAGCAAAAGGGAAAATTGGAACAATTTGGAAAATAGTTTGGCATTACTCTGTAAAGCAGAACTTGTATGTATCTCATAACCCAGAACTTCCACTAGTAGAAAAATTCTTACATATACACTAGAGAAACTCTTGCACGTGTGCTCCAAAAGGCTCACAGTAACAATGTTTGTAATAATAAAACAGAATTAGAAAAACAATAATAATCGTCTAAAAAAGAATAGATAAATAAATTGGAAATTCACACAAGGAAATAATGACTATACTACAACTTGCTACAACATGGATGCCTCTTACATACATAGTGTTAAGTGAAAAAAAGAAGTCTCAGAAGGCTACCTACAGTATGACACAAATTTTACAGTTCAAACAAGCAAAAAATAATACTATGTTGTTTAGGTATACATACATAGGTGTTTTTTTTTTATTTAAGGCAAGAGAATGATAAATCTCTGTGTTGATTCTCAGAGAAGAGTGGAGAGTCAAAAGGGTGACAAACAGGCGTACCCCCAGTTTAGATGATTTAAATGTTTAAACATTACTAACATTTTAAATTCAATGATGGGTTCTTTGGTGCATATGATATAATTAAGTTTTAGAAGTTTCAAATATGTTACATAAAGTCTTATTCTGTAGCAAGTAACATATTTTAAATGATAATAAAGGAAAAAGGCTCAAAAAATGATAGCCTAGTATACATGTGATAACATGACTTGTAGATCCTACTCTAGAGAAACGGCAATGTTAATAACAACTAATAGTAACATTTGACAGTGGAAGATTCAGAATTGTAATGAATTTCCAAGATTTGTTACTTGTTTTTAATTAACTTTTTTGCCCCATCAAAGTATTCTGAACAATAAACTTAATTTGTCCAACATATGGGAAAAATTAGACAGAAAATCTTTTATTTCACATTGTCATGCCCAGAACGGTCTCTTTGTTTAACCAGAACACTGGCTTTATCCTCAAATTTACCAGGAACAAGAGGGGGAGAGTTATGACAAACATCAATTCAAGTGTTTTTGTTTAATTTTACTAGGTAATTTTGCAACGATTTTGTCACAAAAAACTTTTCTGGAACTTCATGTTGTCTGATTGTGATACAAATCTTTACTCTTTGATTCAGTATGAAGGTCATTAAATGCACTGCAATGTGCCTAGAAAACACATTGGGCCACTTATTTCCCATTTCCTTTCACGAGATTTTTGTCACTAAGCTATAATATCTATTTCCCCCTCTCCTTGAGTGACCTAGCACAGGAACTATCTTACCTACCAGGCTCACTTTCTGAATCTACCTGTCCCCCTTCGGAAATCATCTTACTCAAGTGGTAATTTTTTGCATTATAATGCCACGTCAAAAGTAAGGCTATGTCTTTGAACAACAGCATAACACCCCCAATAGCAATGATTCTCATATCTATGAATGTAAAATACCCATTTTTCTGTTATAAGTTTTGTGTCTCCACATTCTTGGGGACACAAAATTTTTCTGTGCCTAGAAGTAAGGATATGAGTGAATAATTAAGTGAAATGTTTTTTAGCGATACAAATCTATTGTAATTACTAGTAAATAAATGAAATCCAGGGAATATTCTGCTTCATTAGCATCTCTAAGTTCTTTATTCACTGCAAAAGAGAAATCTGTAAGAGGATTGGATTGCATAGAAATTTAGCAACTAGGAGTTAACTAGAAATTTCTGAATCTTCTAAATGTCATGATGAGTCCTGTTGCTTCCAATTCCTTATACCCTGGTGCCTTCATCTTCTGTCACTTTGTCTCATCTAAATTGACAGAAGCAAACTAAAGAGATATTAACTCCATAAAAGTCAACAAATACCAAGACAATAAATATTTCCTGAATAATATAGTAGATTAAAAACAAAAGTCTGCAGCCCATGCCCCAGCATGCTTGCACATGAGAAGGTTCTTTAAGGAATCCTTCTGTGCCATGAACACTCCTTTCCCCAGCGTCCCTGATGGATGGTCATTTTTTTTTTTTTTTTTTTTGAGGCAGAGTCCCGCTCTGTCACCCTGGCTAGAGTGCCGTGGCGTCAGCCTAGCTCACACCAACCTCAAACTCCTGGGCTCGAGCAATCCTTCTGCCTCCACCTCCCAAGTAGCTGGGACTACGGGCATGTACCACCATGCCCGGCTAATTTTTTCTATATATTTTTGGTTGTCCAGCTAATTTCTATCTATTTTTTAGTAGAGACAGGGGTCTCGCTCTTGCTCAGGCTGGTTTTGAACTCCTGAGCTCAAACTATCTGCCTACTTTGGCCTCCCAGAGGGCTAGGATTACAGGTGTGAGCCACTGCACCAGGACAATGGATGGTCATTTAGCCTCCACTAGTAGAAAATGCATCACCACCAAGAAAGGCCCATTTCATCATTAGTTCTGTGGGTTAGAAAATTCTTATGCTAAACCGTAATTTACTGCTTTGTAGTTTTCCTACACTTGCTCTGTATCAGCTTATTAGAACAACAAGCCTGTCCTCATGTTTACATAAGAATTTTTAAATAATGCCCATTTTAAATGTCCCCTTGTACTTCTTCATTTCACTAATGCATTCCGCAGAGTACACAGTTTTCAGTTTTTTTCCCAACAGAGTTTCTAGTTTATTCTTCTGCATTTTGTCAATGTAACTCTAAAATATGGTACCCAGAAGCAAATGTAATATTTTGGGTGTGACTTCTATTACTACAACCTGACATAGCTGTAGCTTTTATATAATACAAGAATTATTCATTCAGCAAATATTTACCATATATTTAGTAAGTGTTAGATTTTATGCTAGCCCTTAGGGTTTTAAAATCAAATATGGCTTACTCCCTATCCTCATATAGCCACATTACACTATTAGCCCATCCATGGAAAGCCTATATTAATAATTAGATCACTACATCTGTCTACTGACATATAGAGAAATTTACCTCCAATACTCGTGGCATTCACTGTGACATTAATCACACCATTCCTTTTTTAATTCTGCTTCCTTATATTATATATTGTATTTGTTATCACTTTAAATTTGTCTGAAAATTAGAAAAAAATATTGCTCTTTCATTTTCTTAAATGAGTAGTGTAGAATCAAAGGCTCACCTATAATGAGCCTTTCACCTCTCTGCTCTCGTAAGTCATCATGCAACACACCTTGGGTAAAAGTTTTTAACCAGATCAGAATTGATCACTTCTACCTTTCAGCCCACATTTTATCAATTGATTTGCAAATCATATCAAGTACTTTACCAAGCATATCAAGCCCTTTACTCAAGACAAGTTGTGTACATATTTTCCTAATTTACCATATTAATAATTCTATTATAAAAAGATACAAAGTTTGTATACCTTGTTCTCAATAAACTCATTTTGAAGGTTTGTGATGTCACAATTCTCCAAGGTTCTTCTAAGTGCTCACAATTTTTTATTACTCCATTCTATAATTTTGCTAGGGATTGAGATTATGTTTTCAGATATGTTGTTCTCAAGACCCTTCCTTTCATTTTCTGAAAGCTTAACAGTTAGCTGTCTACAGTTTTCCATCAGTTTTCATCCCCTGTTCTTTTGTCTTTTCCAATAACAAAAAAATTATGATACTTCTTATAAAAGCAGGAGCTCACTAAGGCCAAATGAAGACAGGTGGTTATGGTGAGAGCAGAAATGGCTAAGAAGATGCCACTGCCACTTCTGCATCTTGTGTGACTGACTTTCAAGCTTCTTTCAGTTCCCATACAAATTCTTCAAATGAAAACAGAGTGGTAGTTTAATAACTGCAGCAAATACAATTGAAGCTTCTCTGGTTGAATAAGGAGAATAGAGCTTTTCTTTATACCTAATATCCAAATGGATCATCTCACCTGAAGATCTTGTTAAACTGCAGATCCCAAATCTATGGTAGGGCTCAAGATTGTATCTTTCTAACAAGCTCCCAGGTGATGCCCGTGCTCTGATCCACAGATCACATTTTATGTAGCAGGGCCCTGGGACATCCTCACAGTATTCCTAGGGCTCCCCAGAGAATCATACTGCATGTGGCTCTAGCATTTCCACATGTTTTACCATAGCTCTATATCATTATCTCCCTCTATAATAAGTACAAATGTGCTTCTCCCCACCCCCACATGTCTATGTCCCAACCCCTGGAACCTATGAATATGTTAGGTTACATGGCAAAAGGGAATTAAGTTTGCACATGGAATTAAAGTGCTAATTGGCCAATCATGAAATAAGGAAATTATCTTGAATTATTCAGGTGGGTTCAATGTAATCACAAGAATCCTTAAAAATGGAAGAGGGAATCAAGAGTCACAGAAAGATGTGATTCTTGAAGAATAGTCACAGAGATACAGTGTCTTTGGCTTTGCACATGGAAGATGTGGACCAGGATAAGGCATGCAGACGGCCTCTCAAAGCTAGGAGAGGAAAGGAAGCCAGTGTTCTCCAGACACTCCCACAAGGAATGCAGCCCTGCTGACATCTTGATGCGAGCAGTGAGATTTGTGTCTGACTTCTAACCTAAAAACGTGTAAGATAATAAATTTGTGTTGTTTTAAGCCAATAAATGTGTGGTAATATGTTATAGCAGTAATAGAAAATTAATACACTCTCCTCATCATGTTTTTCACAGAATAAAGAGCCAACTCTAATGGTCTGTATAATATTATAGCTCTCTCTCTAAAAAATAGAAAATATTTGAGTGAAGCTTTTGTCCCTCTTTGAATTGCTACTTTGTTCTCAAACTATGAGTTATGTAGATGCTACAAGGGATCTCGTTGTATGTAGAAATCAGTGATTTGTGCATATGACGATATAGTATACTTTATTGCATTAAGTCAGCATCTGGATTTTTTTAAAAAGTACTCAAAATTGTTTTGCTGGTTTTAGAACAAGATTTACTACTGAAACTAATTGCCTAGAGTCTGACTTTAAGTGTGACACTTCATTGTTTTTTAGTGTTCAAAAATTACTGCTTTTAAAAAAGTAATTGAAAATCATAAATGTTTTGTTAGAATTTTTCTCCTTGTGGTATTTAAAGAAAGCCTTGCCACCTTTACCGCTAAATAAGTTTAAATGTCAGCATAATAACTTTTCTATAAATTCTAAATGAGTTAAAATTTTGATGGGAAGAAATCAGTATAAATACTAGAATGGAAAGCATCAGGAGTTTGGCCTCTTATATGAATAATTTTTAATCCCCCAGACATTGGGGGTGAGGTTGGGGATGTCAATAAAATTAAAGCCTCCTGTGATTTTATGTCTCTAAACAACTGAAGCTGTATCATGCAACAGTTCCACAAAGGAAATAGATGCAGGTCATTTGATGGCAAAATCTCTGCATAGTAAGTAATGAAATTGTTAAAGAATATAAATGAAACATAGCATCACAAAACCTGTGAATGAGCCTCATCTGTTCAGATACAGGGGCTTCTACTTTCTGCATCATTCAATAACCTCTATGTGAGAAAGTTGCTTGCAAGTGGCAGCCGGGCTAGTTCTCGATGTAAGATGTGACTACAAGGCGTGCCACACTGTGTGTCCCCATCTTCCACTAGGAGTGGCGAACAGGGAAAATGGGGATCAGGATGAGAAGGGCATCAGCAAGGCCTGAAAGGGAAAGGAAGTCAGGTATGGTAAGCAATAAAATAGAATGGGTAGGAGTATGGGGCACACATCAATCAGGGTTCAAAGTTGCAAACAACAGAAATCAACCAGGTTTTAGGGAAAAGGGAATTAATGAAAAAGCTACAGTGTTGCTCACAGTTCTCTGAACTGGAGAACAGGTGGAAATGAGGGCAAGAAACCATGGCCAAGCCACAAAACCAATCCAGAGAAGTTGCTGCTGCCTCCACCACTAAATGCTAGATGCTGTCAGTTGCTCTGCCATTGCTTCTGGCACTGGACATCGAAAGCCACAGCTGCCTCTAGAAAATCAGTATTAGTCCCACTTCTGCTGCCACTGCCCTTCACTAAAATGGATTTTCTCTGGTGCCCATTTTTTCTTTTGAGTCAGTAGCTTCTTATTCAGAGTTGGAAGAAAATGTGTTTGATTCACAGAAAGAAGGTCAGGTACTCACATCCTAGATGAAAAGTATCCTGGGAGAGCAAATATCAAGCATTCTCAGCCTCTATCATGCAAGACAGACTCTGCCTTTCATCATGACTAATTATGTGGAGAATTCCAGAAATATAAGAAGAGACTTCAGATGTTGGCCAGCCCCCAGCCCCTCAGGAAAAGTATATACCCAGTACTAGCAATCTGAATGCAATGAAAGGGAGTATGGAATTCAGTTAATGGTATTCAAATAAGTCTGAAATCTTCTGGATTAACAGAAGACAGAAAGCCTCTATCTACTTTTCCAGTGACTATCTCTCAGAATCACTATCTGCAGCTCAGGAACATCAGCTGGCACCTTCAGAAATTATATGATGTCTCAATCCCAGAGATGATTCAGAGTAAAAGATTAAATAAAATATAATGGCAATATGGATTTACTAAAGGCTAATACCAACCCTACCTATATTTTATTTTTCACGGTACAAATTAAAATTACATTAAATATCTAGGTAAAAAATAATAAAAATAGATTATTGATTAATTATAATACTATCTTAGGCATTCAATCTTGGTGATTTGGCCCTCTCCATTTAATAATAAAATCGAACCAGAATTGAACTCTTACCATGTACTAAACACTGTAATGATCACTCACAAATTATTTTATTCCTTCTTTATATGCAACTTCATGAGAGAAATGAAGTGTTAATAACATACTTCTGCAGTAAGAGACTTGCTGAGGATTATACAAAAATAGCAGAGCTAAGGCTCCACCCCCATTCTGTCTTCAAGTTCCAACTCTAATTCCAAAGCCTCATTTTGATTAAAAAGTGTTGTAGAGGAAGTTCGGCAAAGTTTACTTTTCCCATTTTTGTTTTATTTGTCACTCTCTCCTCGGTGTTAACATGAAGTATATCAGAACTTTAGCAACAAAATCTGAAATTGCAGCTGAAAGTACTTATGCAACTGTGGACCCATCCAGGATATGCAGGACCCTGGGCAAATATTTTTGCAGAATACTTAACTATATAAATAATTTGACTTTTAAATATATTACAAAATTTATGAATCCCTGTAAAGACTAGTGACTTACTGGTGAATATTTATAATAATGGGTACTTATTTATTTATTGTCCAATCAGTTCATGTGAAGAGTCTTCATAATGTCCAGATGCCACCTCTTCCAGTTCAGGTCTAGGCACCATCCCTCTGTGTTCTTTACTATCAATAATGCTGATTTTGTATGTCCCACTGTGAGACTGTGTTATCACAATGTCATGGCTCTTCAATGCCCATTTGTATGGAAACAACACATATTTTCTTGCCTGTGCAGCTTCCTAGTATCATTTACTTAATGCTGGTTACATTACTAGTCATAATGCTGAATTGTTCCTCATGCTGCCCATGGATATTAGCTTTCAATAATTCTCTCAAAGGTTGCTAATTTTCTTCTCAAAGAATGATAACCACAAATGCTATCTTATCCAGACAATGTAGGAAATATGAATAATTCATTTACTAGTCATGTTAAATTTGCCATTCAGAATTTATACCATAAATGTAGAACAGCACATCTTTATGGCAATGTTGACTGCACTTCTGCCTTCCACACACCTCTCCCTCACTGATGAAACAAGAATAATGTTCCCATTTACATAAGGAGTATGCATCCCTCATCCTGCACAGCTTAAGACCAACCCAAGGGCCCACTAGCATTGCACAGCAAGGGTGTCAAAATCCTTGATGACTGCCTGATGACATGACGAGGAACCCGGGGAGAGGTTAGGGTGGCCACCCTGGTGCTACAAGTAGAAATAGAGAGGCACACAGGGTAATGATGCCAGCCATCGCACCCTGTACAAGTCTTGAGCTATACTATATGCAACAACAAGTTGTTTGCTTTTGTAAATGTTTTGTTTGTTGTTGCCTCTCTATTTTATTATCCCTCACTTAAAATAGATTCTCTAAAGAGAATTTTAAGAGTCCTTGAAGTCACAAATTCTCTATAAATACATCTACTCCAATCTTAGTAAATTGGAGGGCATTATGTTACTGTTTTCACCCGTTCTCTTGATTCCCAGTTTAACTATCCTGCTCCTCCCGTTAGAGTACATTTAAAATTTAGCAACTTGTTAAAATTGCACAATGGTCAATATTTTGACAAATGCTCATATGATGCTGCCTCAAAAGGTTAAACAAACAATTTTATCACATACAAAAATCAAGAAACACAATCTACTGAGTATTTGCTGAGTAATCTTGCCTATGTCTGAGCAAAAATATATGCCAGCTGACATCTGTTTCAATCTATCCCCTAGATACAAATTGGCAGTTTGATCTTATATTTTTGTGGGGCTCTTCACTGTGATCAAAGCATCCTGTGACAAATTGTACAGAGATCACTGAGAAAAATAATGTTTGCTGGAGATTAGTTAGATCAAATCACTGGGGAAAGAAACAATTTTAAATGTATTAATAGATTTAGTAATGTTGAAAGATTTTATGTTTATTACATCCACAGTGAAAACAAAATGTTTAGCACAATATGCTGAATTTTGTTACTTTCTAATATTTTATGTTGCCTTTTTTCTAAAGAACATAATTACTATTTTATCAGCAATTTATCATTAGTCTTTTTCAATATAATTTAATATTTTTCTTGTTAAGTAACAGAATTTTTTCTAGGCAAGTGTCAACTCTGATTTAATAATAAAAATAACAAGAAAAGTAAAACAGATTTACTTAACAAATTTGGATAGTAAGTTTTTCTATTTCTATTCCATTAAAGGAAGAGTGGGCAAGTGTCCATGTGTAGCTTGAAGTGTGAGATACCTTCTGTAGTTAATTAGATGTTTATTTATACACCACCTACAGATAGCTGAAGCATATGAAGAAAAAAATCAGAAGTACTTTCAACAGAAATTCCTTTATTTTTTGATACAGGCCAAGCTCTTCATCCTTCAGAAGTAGTTTGTATAGAGAAGTATCCTAACTGCTCCAAGTAATACATCTTGTCCTTGTACGTGAGAAAGTGTTTAGTAAAACCAGATGGCCAACTGTTTTCTTGTCTTGAAGCACTTAAAATTGGCAAGGATAGATTTAAGGTCAAAAAAGTTACAGATCTTAACGGCATGAACAGACACTTGAAAACCTGGGTTCATCCATAATTAGATTATTTCAGTTATTCTCCACCCAACTCTTACAAGTCACAGTTTGTTATCTGAAAAATATTATTCTAACCTACATTGAGCTCAGATCTCCTCCATCCCTACCTTTGTGAAAGTCTATACAAGATCTACGTTATCACTTGAAACAGTAAGAAACCAATGAGGAAATAATAGACAACTCATCTTTATTATTGGATATCCTGAATGTCACCCCTGAATATTCAACTCAAAGAGATCTACTACTCATGTGCCAAGCCCCAGGCTTGACCATACAATCTGTATGCAAAGATAGGTGGATCTTCTAGGCTAGTGCTTCCCAAACAAATCACCTAGGGATTTTGTTAATATGAAGAGTGGGGCCTGAGCATCTGCACTTCAAATAAGTTCTCAGATGATGTCAATGCTGCTGGACTGTGGGCCATTTTGGGTAAAAACTTTCTAGAGCTAGACAATATTAAGAATTATATTGCTGCCATTCCTCTCAATTTCTCCCATGATCTGTTCCCAGCCTACTTATTCTCTTCTCTTGGTCTGTCTTTCATGACATACTGCCCCAACTCCTCTTCTATTAACTATTGGTGCAATGATGGGATTTGTAGCTTCATCCATCTCTCCAGCCTCTGTGTTTCTCATCTCAAATGAAGATTCCCTCTTCTAGTCCTTGGCCTCTGGAATCCTTTCCTTCATTTGATGTCACCTGCAGAGCTCCTCATAAGTAAACCAGGATCTAGACAATGAAAGTGGGAAGAAAGAGCAAAAGAGGACCCAAAAATGAAAAAGGAAGTATAAGTAAAAAACAATGCCTTTGGGAATCTGAAATGCATTTGAGGGAGATTCTGCTAACTAAGCCTAAAAATCTGTTATGAATGTAAGACTGCTAAAGGAGCATATGTACTTGGCATGGTTATGCTGATTATTACACGTGGATCAAGTTTTATTGTAGTTATACATTTTATATCTTGGATTTATAAAATACATATAAATTAACATAGTATCCTACCAGTTCATAAATGTAGCTTAGCTTATCATTAGAACTTTTCAAAACATAAATTCAGAGTTGGAACATTAATAATTAGGATTTGTGGATAAGAACACTGAATTAGAGTATATTGAGAATGAATTAAGAAGGCAGTAGAAGCTTGGAAAGTGCAGGAAGGAATCTGGTTAGGTTGACAACAGGAGTGAAAAAAATAAGTTAGATGCTAGATACATTTTAGATGGAGAATCAACAGGGCTTAAAACCTGCCTGGATACAAAATGCCAGAGAGAGGGAGAAGTGAATGATGAGTTTTGAGTTTAAAGTCTGGATGCCTGAAAGAAATGAGAAATGCAAGAGGGACTGCAGAGCAGGAGAGAGGGAAGTTTAGCAGATGGAATGATGACATGACCTTCAAGTGGACATATCCAATAAGCACCTCAATTAATCTTTTGGCTAGGAGCTGGATCCTTCCCTTTCATTTTTCATTTTTAAAAGTCATATCTCTATTGTCTCTTATATGCCTGTAGATCCAGAGAAAAAAATCAATGAGGATTAATCTTTTTCATTTTTGTAGCAATGTCAAATTTCTAGTTTATATTCCCAGTTTCAGATTAGTGAAGCTTCAAAACATTGATGTAACTTGACAGTGCTTTTTAAAAATTAATTGATCATCACCATGACAATTATAAATTAGCTATGTTTCACACTATGTGACCTTAGATATGCAGCTCTGTGCCTAAATTCAATGACATATGTGAAAATTTTTAGTAAAAATTGTAAATGAAAGAACAAAAAGAAAACTGGTTTGATTTACATATATAAGGATTAATCTGTTTTCTTCTATACCTAAACTCAATTTATGTTAGCTATGTATTCCTGCTTTACTGTTATATTAATATTTCCCCCTTCAGTTCCTAAGCCAAACATAACTGGGGTTTATTATTGCCTGAACAAGAAGTGCATAAGGGATTGGGTGAGGCAGATTGTTACTTCAACTACTGAAGTTTTCTTGGAGCCAGTATCTTAAATTTACCCATCTATTCACTTGTCCTAGACTTATAACCTTTGTCATTGCCCTAAGTCCAGGCTGCTCAGACCTTGAACCCTCTGGTCTACTTTGTCCTTGGGCATATATTTCCTCCTGAGTCCTACAAGAATATCTGGCTTCCACGTTCAAGTATGTCCTGACTCTTGTTGTCCATCATAGTTTCTAACATCATTTCAAACTAAACCTTTTGTACTCAGGAATGCTTCTGGGCTCCTTATCATCAGAGAGTTTGATGATCTTTGTATTTAACCAAAATCATAATGTTAAAGTAGGAAAAAAAATACCTTATGAAGCTGACAATAATTTTACAGATGATGAAACTGATCCCAGAGAGATTAGTAACTAGTCAGAGTCATAAACCAAATTTGTGGCAGATTTAAGACTAGAAACAAAACATTATGTCTTCTAGTATAAGATTTTGCTTACCACAAAAGCTTCTTTATTCCTTAGCTGAAGTCCCAGTGCTGAGACCAAATTTAACAATAATTGTGTTTTAATCATTAGCATATCCATCATCCTATCAATCCTATTCTCTTACTACACTTCCTATCCTCTTACAAAGCTTCATTTACAAGATACAGCTAATTCATTTTCACCTGTAAAACTGAGATATTCCTAGGGTGAAATGTAATAGCTACTGAATCAATTCACTAAAAACAAATTAACTTCAAGCAACAGAGAAGTAACATATCACCAATCTGAAAGGACATGGGGAATCTAAATGATACTGAGTAGGTATCAAAATAAAACAGTAGATACAGCTCAAATATATTATCACCTTAGCAATGTTCCTAGGGAGCTACTACCATCAAGAATAAATTTCATGGGGTTTTATAAGAAGTTAGAATTTTAAGATTTCCCAGGAGCACAGAAGTAATTAGTTTGTATAGTACTGGCTTAGTACTGTTTCAAAAGAATAATTCCACATCCTAAAGTATCAACATTAATGCACTGACAAGCTGAAATCTCATTTTGTCTACAGACTTCAATTCCTTTTAAAGATAAATTAAACAAACAACAACACAAATACAATATCCCAACCCTGACAGTTGCTACAAAAAGGCAAGGGAAAAAGGGATAAAAATCACAGTAGAATTCCAGAGTCTCAAATGCACATTCTGTTCCAGCAACAACCCACATGAATTTTGCCCTTCCCCACTGAAAACCAAAACACCAATTTAAGTGCTTTAAAGTGAATATGGTTTTGTGTAAAGCACTTATTGGACACTTGACAAAGAAATAAATCAAGAGATTGTGGAAAAATGTTTTACATGAAAAAAATGAGGATTCAGAGTCTAGGTCAATCTATTCTTTTCCTCTACCTTTTCTATTTTCCATAACAAGTCCCAGAGGAGAATAGGCATAAATATGAAATATGATGAATAAAAATTTAAACATATGACCTGCTAATTCAACAGAAACATATCAATAAAAAGGAAAGATAAAAACTGAGGCTTGTTTGGTTTCTCAGTTACATAGAGTAGATATCTTTTGCTTTAAAACCTTTTGTGCGTGCGTCTTTAAATTAAGTGGAAATATAAATAACTAGGTTTCTTATAAAATGCTTTTAGAAGATTAGCAAAATGAACTTCAGTCAGAAGGCTTATTAGTTTGTTTTTACTTTGAGGAGAGTGGCCACAGACTCCTGAGCTAGTGAGATGATGAGAAGGTATTTCACATTTATGTCCAACATTTAGGAATTTCTGTATCTCTGTTGTTTGTTTTCTCCATCAGTAAGTTATAGTGGCATGCATGGTCTTTCTTCTTACTGTCATAATCTCTCCGATATTCACAGTGTTGACAAAAAGCCTGGGCAAAGGTCAATCTGCCTTGCTACACTTCTGAAAATCTCAGATGGAAAAGTAACTCAATTCATTGAACAACTACTATGCTCCTGTTTTGATACTAAAGGCATTAAATACAATATTTACAACAACTTTGGAAAGTAGATTCTATTGACCTTCTGTTACAAAAGAGACTATCATGGCTCAGGGAGTGAGCAAATGGAGGAATGAGAATTCAAAACCAAATTTTTCTTATTCCAAAACCCATTCTTTCTCAATAGCACTGTGCTGCCTCTAGTAACTGCAGGTGATCAACCAAATACATGAATTAGAAAATGATTCATTGCATCTACTAAGAAAATTACATAAGATAATTTAATTGTGTTTATTGATACCTAGAGAGAAAACACTTGTATAATTATTTTAACAGTTAGGCTATCCTATGAAAGCACCATTTTTTTATTAGTAAAATATCCCTGGTACACATACAACTAATAAACTATTTTAAGTCATTTAGAAAAACAAAAACCTAAACTATTCAATGCACCATATTTCTGAACATGTACTTAATTGCTTTCTCATTTCCCTACTAGAAGGGATACTTAGTGGTCAGATGATTTTACAGATGAAATTCCACAGAACTGTCACAAGATGCAACTTTAAGATGTGTTTGCTCCAACCTTCAATTTTGAATAAGTATATAAGGAGTGGCTAACCAGAGACTTGAATGCAGCCTGTGGCCAAGGAACAGCGTGTATTTCTGTGTGACACTAACTAGCACATAGGGAGAGCTAAGTCATGTTGGCCTCACTGAAATCAATCTGTCATCAAGGGAGCTGTCTGGCTTAAATAATCTATGAACTTCTGATGGCCTCTCTAAAAACCCAAGAGTTAGCTATATGTATTAGTTCCAAATATACTCATATACATTCAGTTACCAAAAACCTCAAAAATACATAAAAATGTTAGAAAATCTTTCATATCCCACTTTCAATTCAGAATCACTTTCTGATTTTCAGTAATAGAATAAAAATGTTTGCTCCTTAATCATGCTGAGACAGAAGTAATTCATATAACATTCAGTCATCAGAAGCTTTTTAAAATGAGATGTCCACTCCTTTAAGACTCTGAACTTTGCTTTACTTCAGAAAGGAGTGTTTGACATTAGGTTCATCTCCCTCAAAGCCACATTACTGCTGAGTGAAATAACAAACCCAGATTATTTAAGTATAGCAGCCTTGTAGGCAGCACTTTCTTGAGTGGTTAGCATAGACCATACCTCAGGTGGCTATTGTAAAGCCCCAGGCCAAAAGCAAAGTGATTCACAAGAACTGCATAAATCAACTAGAAATCGTTTTGCTTGGCTTTCATATTGCTATTTTGAAATTGAACTAATATAGACTAAAAAAGAAAAATCTGCCATGGGCTGAACTCTTCCTGTGCCTTCTCTTTTTTTTCACAACAGCCTTTGGCTTGAAATGTACCATGGGATCAAAACCATATATAAAATTCTGTAGCTTAAAAAACAAGTGGGTTTGTACCTGGTTT
Organism: Lemur catta; assembly: GCF_020740605.2. Classification (NCBI taxonomy): domain Eukaryota; kingdom Metazoa; phylum Chordata; class Mammalia; order Primates; family Lemuridae; genus Lemur; species Lemur catta. The sequence continues at coordinate 112,010,784 of NC_059129.1, forward strand.
CTGGCTACTCTATTTAGTAAATTTTCTAGGGACACATAGAACATTGCCTAAGTCACCTCTGTGCCAAGTGAGGCAAAAAACAAGTGTGCAGTGGGATAAAGAAAGAGAAAGGTATTCCTTATATATTCAGAAGAACAGTGTCAACCTCAAGAAACTTGTAGAGAAGGTTAATCACCAATTGTCAACATCTGAGTTACTTGCCAAGGTATCTCAAAAGAGTTACTCATGAGTAGCGTAAAATTGCACATATCATCAAGGAAACTTAGGCTTCTGCCCACCTACCTGCAATTTAGTAAATTTAAAAAAAAAATAGAAAAGCTTAGTTACATATCAAAAAGAATTTCATAATAATAGTAATAGGCACCATTTCATGAGTACATATTATATGTTAGGAATTTGGCATTCATTACCTCATTAAGTCACATTAACCCTATTTTAGAGGAAACAGGAGTTCAGAGACCAAGTAATGTCTTCAATCACTTGAATATTACTAACATTATCACAGAATTTAGTTTAATTCATTAATTAACTCCTGAAACAGTACCAGGCATGTAGTGGATGTTAAATAATTGTTAACGGTCTGACTAATTCCCAAGTTAAAGGCATTTTTCCCTGTGCCACGCTAGTTCTTCAGAGATGTGAGAAGATAAGAGGAAGGAAGAAAGAAAGAAGGAAAGAGAGAAGGAGGAAGAGAGGGAAGGAGGGAAAAGAAAGAAAGAAAAAGAAAAAAGAAGAGAAAAGAAAAGTATTATTTGCTTAGTGGGCAAAAGAAAAAATCTTCTATATTTTCAACTGTTTAAAAACACTGGACAATTATTTTTATATCCCATAACTGTCTAGCTAATGTAATTGTAATTAAAATGTGGCGACAGGGCACTAAAAGTATTTAGTAAAAATCCTTTTTATAGATTTTTAGAGCTTTAAAAAAGGAGCTTCAAATTTTTAATGATGCAGAAGCTGTTAGATGACTTGCTTGAGATCACCATATAAACAGCAGAACTGGGGCCATTTGATCACTCAGTTTTTAAATGACTGTTGGGTGACACACAATGTTCTAAGTGTTGGAGATTTAAGTATAAATATAGTATAGTGCCTGCCTCAAGAATGTAAAACTACTTAAAAGCTAAAGATCAAAGGCCAGATATCACAATGGCTCAAGAGAGAAAACATAGCAATGAAGTTCTACCCAACAGGATGAACAGAAATCTGCTCCACCTATCAGTTCTCTCAATAAATGTGAATGGCTTGAACTGCCCACTAAAGAGACATAGGCTGGCTGAATGGATAAAGATACACAAGCCAAGTATCTTCTGTCTTCAGAAAACACATCTAACCTAGAAGGATGCATTCAGATTCAAGGTGAAGGCATGGAAAACAATATTTCAAGCAAATGGAAGCCAAAAGAAAGCTGGCGTGGCAGTTTTGATTTCAGAAAACTTAGTCTTCAAATCAACAAAAGTAATGAAAGTCAAAGATGGTCATTATATAATGGTGAAGGGTACAATTTAATAAGAAGACATAACAATTCTAAATATTTATGCACCTAACTCAGATGCACCCAGATTCATAAAGCAAATCCTACTTGATCTAAACAAAATGATAAACAGCAGCACCGTAATAGTCTGAGACTTCAACACCTCATGACAGAACAAGACAGATCCTCAAAACAGAAAATAAACAAAGAAAGAATGGACTTAAACAGAACTCTAGAACAAACGGGCCTGACTGACATTTACAGAACATTCTACCCCAAAACAACTGAATATACCTTTTTCTCATCAGCTCACAGGACATTCTCTAAGATTGATTTCCTTGTCTATGTCAACCGAATCCGAATTAAGAAAAAGGGTTCAGGCAGGGTGCAGTGGCTCACACCTGTAATTCTAGCACTTTGGGAGGCTGAGGCAGGAGGATAGCTTGGGGCCAGGAGTTGGAGACCAGTCTGAGTAACATAGGGAGAGCCTGTCTCTACAAAAAACACAAAAATTAGCCAGATGTGGTAGTGATTGCCTGTAGTGCCAGCTACTCAGAAGGCTGAGGCAGGAGGATCTCTTGAGCACAGGAGTTTGAGGTTGCTGTGAGCTATGATGATCCCACTGCCTATACTCCAGCCTGGCCAACAGAGTGAGACTCTGTCTTAAATAAATAAATACATAAAATTTAAGAGAGAGAGAGAGAGATCAATCAGTGGGTTGTTATGTACTACTCCTTTCCAAACCCCACATATTTCCAGTTCTTAAAGCCCAACCATACCCTGTCTCATTGCACTAGACAGCTCTGTTACCTGCCTAATCCAAAGAGACATCTGAGTGCAGCCTCTGGACCAGAGTAATCATAGAGGGAGTGAAGAAAAGCTCACTGAATAATCATGGATTTGGTGATAGATTGATACCATCTGGATATAAGGAAAGAAACTTCATAGATTATATCAAACATTTTATTTTGGGGGGTGGAGGAGAAACCTGGAAAAAGGATGGTGCTGCCATTAAGAGAAGTGAGAACAAAAGAGAGTAGAGTGCAGCCTGACATCGCTACCCATTCAGTTTTACAGACATTTACTTAGTACATAGTATGTGCCAGGCACTGTGCTGTGAGTTAAGGGGTAACAGATTAAAGGACATGGGCAAGGCTGTTTGCCAATTACCCCATGATCTCCTCTCTGGCAGCACCAGCAGCAACTGCAGTAGCACACAACATACAACATGACTCAAATCTTTTACTTACATTTATCAAGGAACATGAAAAAGAAATCCAAATGCCTGGTTCACCACAATACAGCAGAATTCCTTTCTTCTCAATTTTCTAGCTTCCCCAAGGTCTCCAGAAACTCCCAGTCCCAAAATCCCCAATTTCTCAACCCAGAGAATATTTTTTGCTGCTCATCTTCCTTCTGGTTCTTCCTCTCTCTTCATTTCCCTCTGAAATTGATCCTCCAGTACCTTCCCCACAGACCATGACTATTTGCAGGCAGTCATCTTTACAATCCATAGCTTTTTTCATTAAGAATCAGCCCACCAACTTTACCCTTTCCATTTCAGCACCTATTCTCCTGATTTGGCATCAGGAAATGTCAGACCCCTTTCGAAAGTGATAAAGGGAATGAGGCTAAGTGAGCACAGAATTCTCTTCAGGGGAAACTGGAAAGATGGACAGGACATTCATACAATTATGTCCAGTAAAAGTTACAATAACAAAAATAATTAAAATATTAAACTTTTGCTACATGCAAGGACCTATACTGAACACTACTAAATGATCTATTTCATTTTTTGTTCCAGTTCTTTGAAATAATTACTATTGTTGTATCTGTTGTAGAAAGGAGGGAATGAAAGCTTAGGGATTCAACATTACTCAAGGTTGTGAACTGAGTAAGAAGTGAAGCCAGAACTAGAACCTGAGTCTGCCTGACTTGGGAACCTTAAACTTCTTATGTCTTGTGTAGTCCATAATAACCGTATTGTGCCCATTTCTTCCTATCACCTTACAAAAAAAATCACAATTTTTTTCAGTCTTATCCAGTGGAAAAGATTAGTAGTCTTATAGCACTTAGAGCATCATGGTATACAAAAGCATAGACATGGTGCCAGCACATTGTCAGCACTTAACTAATATTTGTTCATTAAATTTATAACACTTAAGACAGAATTATATATGTCTACCCAGCCATTAGTCTCCAAATCAGTTTCCCCAAAATTTTCTTGCTTCCACAACAGCTAGCATTTTCTCCATATCTCCAAGGCCGTGACATCAAAATCCACTGTCCTTTACGTAATCTGTTCAGTCAGCATCTGTTGATTTTTCTTTGAGATGTTCCTCCATGAATCCTTTCATTACATGACTACTACAACAATTAGCCTATTTAGACCCTCTAAAGGTCTAAATAATGATTTTAGACCTGGAAACATCATAAAAGCATTTTAAATGAATTTCTGTTTTCAGTTTCCCAATTACAATAAATTTGACACACTACACATTACGTTTACCCAAACCCTTTAAAGGCTCCCAATAGTCTTTAGAGTGAAGTCCACATCCTTTGGTCACAATCTGATCCCTTCATCTCCAATATGATACCCTACCAACTCCCTAGTCAAAGACTCAGCTGCAAACTACTTTACTAACTGTTCCCTGTGTATATGTTCACATTTCTTTCTCTTAAATGAAATATGAACAATCAATGATTTATAAAATGGGCTTATCTTCACTCACAATTAAAGATACATTAACTAAAACAATGAAATACAATTTTAATTCAGTAGATATGTAAAGATAAACTTAAAATATTGATAACATTGAATGTCAATAAGAATATAGGAAAATAGCACTTGTATTTATTCACAACAAAAATTACTTCAGTATTTAGAGGGCTATTTCTGTCAAAAATGTAAATGGAAAACCTGTAATTCTAAGAATTTGTTCTATAAATATTTTAAAACAAGTAGACAAAAATATATATACAAATTTATTTATGAAACACTGTGCTATTAAAAATACTACCTAGGAAACATCCTAAATGCCAAATAAGAAATAAGTAAGGAGGTTAATAAATTATGATACATCTACACAATGGCATGATCCATTTTTGTAAATATACATATATATATATATATGTGTGTGATCTTTATGTACTAATGTGGAAATACATTTATGAAATATTTAGTGCAAAGAACAAGTTGCTGCAATACCTTCAATAAATCTCAAGGAAATTATACTGAATCAAAAATAAGACAATCTCAAAAGGTTACATATTATATAATTCCATTATAGAACATTCATAAAATAACAAAATTGTAGAGATGAAGAACATGTTAGTGATTCCAAGTGATTTGGGATAAGGGGTGTGTAGCTGTAAAGGGTTAACACAAAGGAGTCTTGTGGTGATGGTACAGTTTTTTGTGGGTAATTGTGTTGGTAATTACAGGAAACTACAGGTATGATAAAATGCATTGAAATATCCATTTCCTTCAATCAGTTAGCATATAGTTTTCCATGATCCTTTGTATTACTGTGTTATCAGTTATAATGTCTCATTCTTTGTGATTTTGAAGAATTAATATTGTTAAAATGATTATACTATTCAAGGCAATCTACAGATTTAATGCAATCCCTATCAAAATACCAATGACATTCTTCACAGAAACAGAAAAAAAATACTTTCAAATCTCTATGAAACTGCAAAAGACTCCAAATAGCCAAAGCAATCCCAGCTGTCCAACCATACAACTCCAGTAATAACTTCACTGTTGTATAATTTTTTGCAAAAAGCTGCCCTGTACTCTTATGGTGGCTAGTGTTCTATGCAACAAACATCCTCAAAGGTACTTGCAGTAGAGGAAGAATAGTCCAAAATGTGTATGCCACTGATTTCAGGTTTCCTACATCTTTAGTGGATGTTTGGACAAAGATAAGGATTGTCAAATGTATATGAAAACACAGTAGCAGCACACACCTTCAACAGCTAATCTGAAGTTCATGAATCTACTTTCCATTCTACACTAATAACTGTATAATTGATGATGGTTTCAGTATTTGAATATTTATCATTCACTTGAAATAACTGAAATAAATAGATCTGAAATATATCAAAATTATCTTCATTGAGGGCTGAGAATTAATTTTATAATAATGTCAAAAAAATTACACCCACATTTTACTGTACTCCAAGAAATTATTGTATAAATCTCAGTATCTCAAAGTATAACATAATATCATCTCAATTATTAAACTGTAATAGATGGATAGAAGAAGATTAAGTTTTACTCAGATTCAAAATAAGATATAGAAGGAAAGGCTTTAGGGATTGTCTATTGATTTTTCCAACATATCTGTGCCTTGTGCACCACCTAGAGGAAAGATGTAAAATTTACATTGAACATAAACACTTTCATTGGTTTTAGAGACATTGAACAATCTTACCATGACAATTATAAAATAGAAATTATTTTACCTGCCTGAGATGATTTTTCATGTAGCACTACTGGAATATGATTTCCTATCTTATGTAGGTGAAATCGGATATAAATTAGAATCTAACATGAATACTTACAGTTGCAATTACTTACAATTTTTACTTGAATATAATTTAAACTCTAATTTCCCTTGGTAAATGGGAGGGCCTACAGCTAGATTTTCTTCTAACATTAAGCCAAAGTCTGTTTTAAATTAAATATAATGCTTGTGCTGTCACCAAATACTTTAAACAGCAAAGAAAAATCTCTCTCTTTTTTTTCCATACAAAACCAAATTCTGTTTTACTGAAAGGGAAATAATTGAAATGTAGATTAGAAAAAAAGTTCAATTCTAAATGTTCTGTTACTAAAAAAATGGAGAAGGAAAAAATTGAACTTTATCACTAAATACTTTAAATATCTTTCTGGGCTTCATAACATCTATATAGCAAAGTGAGTTAATGGTTACATTACCTTCTATGAGTAAATGTTTTTAATATGCAATTCTGTCTTTAAGGCAGGTATTCAACTTGTTTTCTAGCAATAATTGCTATAATTACTTATAAACACAATTTTTTAAAAAATGAGAAGGGACTTTTTATTGTCTTACTGTGCTATACTGAAAGCACTTAACCAGGATAAAAACTCTATGCCTTCATCTCTTCTTAATATATGCTCTCTCTTCCTAATTAATCTTACTAAAAAATAAAGTCTCAGTTAATAGTTATATGCCAATGAATCCAAATTAATATGTATCATATAGATCTCACCTCTGTATATTCAAAAGACAACTCAGCATCTCTACTTGTATGTCTCAAAGACATTTCAACTTAGCATATCCAGAGCCATTATATTCTTTCCCCAAAAACTTGCTTATCTTGGGAGCTCCCCTTTGTTCAGTCTATGGCACCGTAAAACTTGGAGGTCATCCTTGAAAAACTCCCTCTTCCTGTCTTTCTCTATCCAATCTATTGTCCAGACCACTGACTTAACTTTAAGTAATTTTCAAATCTTCCCACTCTTGTCCATCTTCATTTCTGCAACCCTAGATCAAACTACTGATACTCCTGACCTGGATAATGGTCATAGCTTCCAAACTCATCTCCTTTCCTTACTATTGCCCATGCCCACTTCACCACACAGCAGTCAGACTGTTCCCTTCACACTACTCCTGACCCCAAAACCTTCTATAATCTTTCAGAGGCTTCCAATTTCTCCTAGGGACCAAGATCTGAGTCCCGACTGTGGCTGAGAAGGCCCTGCACCATCTGGCCAGTGCCTGCTTCACTGGTTTCATGTAACATTGCTCTTCCCTTCGTCCTCCATGCTGCAGCCACTGGAATTCTTTCAGTTTCTCTAAGCACCATTCATTCTCTTCTCCAAGGCTAGGATTTGGTAAACGCTGTTACTTTTTCTTGGAACACTCTTCCTCCTGTCCTGTTCATTTAATTACCTTATTTTCAGTTATCTTTTGGATGTCAATTCAAATTCACCTTCTCAGGGAACCACTTGCTGAGATTAGGTCAAGCCGCTTCCTTTATCTGCCCCCTTAGGAATCCTCACGAGCATAGAAAGACTGTTTGGTTTTGCTCATCATAATACTCTCAGTACATTGCAGAGAGTTAGTAAGAACTGAAATTATTTCTTGAATGAACAAATACATGAATGAGAATGATTACTTTTGTCTTCCTTCCAAAAAAAGTCAAGATGAAAGACAGAGTACTCACATTTATCTCCTCTTTATCTCAAGACCCAATGAAAATGATAGTAGACGTCTAAACAAAAATGGTGTGAACCAACAATGAGAAAGAGAACAGAAAGTGGGACAATCAACAAATGATTTCAACAAATTTTGGGAAGACTGACAGCAGATAATAGTAACTGATAAAGTAAGTCCAAGGAAGATGCTGTAAAGTACACATACAGAAAGCTAATAATGCCCACTACAAACCCAAGGACTGAGGACTTTGAAATGCCAACTCTAGTGGAGAGTCGAAGTGGGAGCATGCCCTAAAAACAGAGAGAGAATTTGAAAGACTTCAGACAAAGTATGTTACTTCCCCCTACATCCACCTCCCTCTCTCAGCCTCTTTCACAGAAGGTACAACTGCCTAGCATTTACCCCAGTGTAACCCCAAGTGAAAGAGAGAGAGACAGACATAGAGAGAGAGACAGAGAAAGAACACAAGCAGTTGGGACAGAGGGAAAGAGGGCAGAAAGAAAGAAAGGAAGAAGGGAGGGAGGGAAGGAGGAAGGGAAAGAATATAAAAGTAGCCATTCTTCTCTATAAAACTGAATATACTTCTTTGGAAGAAATAGGGCAGCTCATGTGGGAGTTGGAACTCTGACATTTAGGAGTCCTAAATTACAATGTTTAGTGTCCACCCACATGCCTTTTTAAAAAGCTTATCAGAACAATACTGCACCTGACAGAAACTCACTCAGCTTTTTTATTACCTTTCTTAAATACAAATGGACGAGCAAGAACTACCAAAAATCTGAGGAGAAAAAAATGCATCATAAATGAGTAAACTCAAGCAAAAATGACTTTAGGAAAAACAGAGGTAATTAATCAACAAAGGGCCCTTTAAGAAAAAAGACTTCTTATTGCATCCTTACAGATACTTGAGAAGATATATCTATTGCACCTATAAAAGTAATAAACAAAAAACAAGAACAAGATGCTATTAAAAAGTAGACATAAGAAAGCAAATATGTTACTGGAAATTAAAACACAAATACTAAAAATCTTCCAGAATAACGGAACTAAAAGTCAAGCAACAGGACATACAAGAGAAAACTAGACATAGATTCTTACTCCAAGATGTTCAACATTAGAAGAGAGAACAGAAATAATAGAAGAGAGGTGATAATAATAAATAATAATAGAAGAAATCTCCTATAGCTGAAGTAATTCTTCAGCGAAAATTTGCAGATTAAAAGAGCCCATGATGTTTCTGGCTCAATGAATAAAAGAAAAACATATGCTGAACCATATCATTATAAAACCCCAAAACAACAAATATAGAGAATATGTTTAAATTTTCTACTGGGGATTTAAAAAAATTCTCTTAAAAGGAACAAAAGATAGACTACCAGCAGTAGGAGATGATAGAAAACAGTGGAAGAAAAAAAGAAATATTTTCAGACATGTAAACAACCAGAAAGCTTAGCAACCATGGTGTTTTCTATTTTCTTCTTCTTCTTTTTTTTTTTTTTTTGTAGACACAAGGGTCTCATTGTGTCACATAGTGTGGTTTTGCAATCCTGAGTTCAACCCATCCTCTGGCTTTAGCCTCACAAAGCACTGGGGTTATAGGCGTGAGCCACCGCCTCCAGCCTCATAATGCTTTCTGATGAAATTCCTTTAGGATCTATTCCAACAAAATGAATGAATAAACCAAGAAAGAGGAATATGCCAGGCAATAATGAGTCCTCCTCAGAAGAGCATTGAAGATGAGTCCCAGGGTGACAGTTGGGCATCAGAATGCAAGTCATATTTGGTGGGCCTGCAAGAGAGAGTGGTCCACGCAAGAGAACCAGGTGGGGGAAAGGTCCATAATATCATAGACTGTGTGATATGAAGGTTGAACAAAATTTAAAATGAAACAAAAGTAAATAATGCAAGAAAGAAAGAAACTAGAAACTACAAAAAAGAAACAGCGGTAAAAAAAAAAACATAAATATTGCACTACTTGCCTGTCCAGTGAACAATATTTACATGATCATAATAATGTTAACACTGTCCATGGAATTTCAGATTTTAGAATTAACTTATGGACAAAGTATGAAAGTGGTGTAGCTATAGAATAAAATGTAAGTGGCATGAACCTCATTAAAAATACACTGACAAAAAGTGGCAGGTGGAAGGGAAAGCAGGAGAACTGAGGGGTTGAGCAGTTGTCCTGACCATGTTATGCAAAGTGGAAACAAAAGATACTCCCTATAATTGGAGAAACACAAAACTGAGGTCTTATAAAAATTAAAATTGCAGGAACTAAAGCAATAGCGTAGAAGATAACATTTTTCATTAAAATACATTGGGAGACAGGGGAATGTAGGAAAATTTGGTAAAAATGAGCTAAATCTTCATCTTTCATAGCTAGAAGTCAATAATAAAGAATACCTAAAATTGATAAATCTAGGAATAGATATTTAAGCACATTTTGGAGATATTTTAATAGTGTACTAGCTGTGTAGCAGCCAAGTTACTTAACCCCATTGTGCCTCAGTTTCCTCACTTGTAAAATGAGAATATGTTATTTGTTGTGAGTATTAAATGTGTCAATATATGTAAATCACTTATAATAGTGCCTAGTATATTATGAGTGCCACATGGAAATAAATAAATATATATTGTTCCTTTTGGTGAGTGATACTGGTAGAGATAAGAAAAAGAGCCACAGGACTTCTAATTTTCATTATTTATCCTTCTTATTATTTTATTTATTTTAACAAGGGATAAGTATTGTTTTGATAACAAAAGAGTTACTTATTTAAAATAACCTTTAAAGTCAGTCAATTCCAAAATCTAGACATGTCAAATTTAAATTTATACAATGAATATTTAAGCTCTGCTATAAAACTAATAAAGAAATACAGAAATTCAAATTGAATTAAATGATTAAATGTGAGAGCTACTAAGCCAAATTCTCATCCTTCTATTGTCTTCCAGGCTCTACTCCTCTTTGTTATGTTCCTTTCTTTTTCTCCTTCACTTTCTTTTATTCTCCATTTGTCCCTTTTTGCTTTCATTGTCTTTTCTCCCTGGGTACTAGTTGCTATTATAATTATGGATCTGGTTCTGAAGATCTCAGATATGATCAAATTTTTAGATGTAAGAAAATAACTTTTTAAAAAATATTTAAATGCAAACCATACATTCAGAATATTCCAAAATTCCATTGTCCTAATGAATCATTGAAAGAATTGAGAAATCATGTGCCTTTAACATTATCTAGATAATTTTTTAAAAAACCATACCTGTCAAGGGAAGCACTTACTGTGCATTCATGTTTTATCATTAATTAAAAGAAAACTGATATTAACTAAGGGAAGCAAATCTGATCCTAGGGAATACAACTCTCGGAAGTACATTTGGTGATGTAGTTTTGCTAAGAATGAGCCATTTTAGTGACGGGAGAACGTAAATTAGGAAATTAATCATACTGAACACTATTTTGGGGCTTCTGAAAAAAACGAGATTCCGATTTCGTTAGTAGACATTTCTTTTGCCAGTGAGTGGACTTATTTCTGCATGCATACACGGGTCACAGCAGTAACAGAGTGTGAACAGCAGAGGGAGCTAAAGACGCAGGCCAGCCGATGAATGCCAGTTAGACTAGCCTTTCTCTGCAGCCTAACCTTGCTTGGACTTAGCATGCATACGGAAAACTCCACCCGTTAGGGTGTGGGAAGTATATTGATTGAAATAATTGGGCGATTTCTTTGTTCTCAAAAGTACTATGAAAATATCAAACTATCTTTAATGGCGCCCATGCTTGCCAAATATTATATTTTGGGCAAATATGGTTAGGAAAAGATTTTTTTATCCATTTATCTTAAAAATATTTTGAAAATGCCATTTTCAACTATTTCAGCATCTCCATGATTCCTGTTATGAGTACCATCAATTAGTGCAAACACAGGGAGAAGGTTAAACCAAAACAAGTCATCTCACTCTTACTAGCTCTACTAAGAAGGACTTGTTTAGGGTGGTCCAGTTACAGATCTTTTGCCACAGATGGGGCATTCATTCTTTTTATTACTATTTGCTACTCTTTTCTCTACTGTTCCATGTTTTTATATTTCTTTCTTCATATATTGCTTTCGCCTTGAATTTTATTTGCTTGTTTTTCTTTCATTTCCACACCTCCTTTTCTCTGAAATTTTCCTATTTATTCTTTCCTATTTTTATTTTGTTTCAATTACATTTTATTTCAACCCCTGTTTATTATTACTCTTTAACTGATTTTTAATAATTTCTTCCCTTTTTTCTTATTCAACTGTTTTTTTCTTCCATCCATTTTCCTTCATGTATAATCTATGCCATCATCTTTAAAAATGTCTTTTTCTCTTTTTCTTTTCACATTTATTGAGAGAGCTACCTCTTTTCCACTTTTGCAAAGTGGGAACAGCAATATCTTTGGCTGTATTCATTAATTTACTTATTTTATAAATACTTAATGAAAGTCTACCACGTACAGGCACCATGGATGGGGAGTAGCAATAAGGAATGAATGGGGAAGATAAAAATGAAGAAGACAAGATTCTTTCCCTCTGTTGCTCATAATATAATAAGAAATAAGAACAAATAACCACAAAGGCAGTATAATATCAGAACCGTAAGAAAAATACAATAATTTTCTCCTGGATATGGTAGTAACATGCAAACTGTCTATAAGTAGGCAGCCTCTGTGAGGGATCTTGAGGGATGGATATCAGTAAGCATTAGTGGGAAGAACAAGATGAGTAATACCACTGAGGCAGGGAGAAGGAATGTCTTAATCATGTTGAAGCAAGGGGGTACATGTGGAAGAATAGCTGGGAATTCTGTACATTATTTGTTATACAATAAGGATGGTTTCTCTGCCATATTCATAGTAGACTCTGCCTTTGATAAACTTCTTCAACCCCTCTGCAGACTTGATGGGAAGGATTAAAAATCACAGTTACTAATCTTCACCTTTCCTTTGCTTCTTTTCTCCTTTGTGAAAATGGATTGAAATAGTATATAACTCAGAGGGGTTTGGTGAAAATTAAAAGAGTTAATAAATGTAAAGTAAATATAACTGTTCTTGGAACATATTAAGTGCCATAAAGCTGTTTTTTATTGTTATACTAAGGATTAATAGGGGCCAATTCAAATACTCATCTGTATTGTTCCCATGAAGATTTTTCTAATTTCTCCAACTCACTCTGATCTTTTATTTTGCTGTATATCTAGTCAACGTTAAGTAGTTAATATTTAATTATTCTCCAGTTATTTTGTATATTTTCATTTTGTATCTTCATTAGATCATATGTTCTTGGCAGGGACCACAAAGTATTGCACACTTGCTTGATTTGTCCGTGGAACATGACATGATTGAGGACATCTAACAGACACTCAGAGAAACATTAGCTAAGTTAATCCATATATTCCACATCTTAGAAGTGTAAAATAGCCTGAAATATAAGCCTGCACATTCATTAACAGAAAGAGAAAATAATCTCAGAAGATATCTAAGAAAAACTACTCATACATAATAAATTGTAATTTACTACATCAGTTTTGTTCAACAGTATCAGGGGACATTTATTGTACATTTACTATTACATATCTATTTGTCCACAATAAATTTACTGTTTATATTTTCACAACAACCTTAGGAGGTCTTATAAGTGAGTGAGGCTCAGAGAGGTCCAGAGTCACATTGTTATTAATAATGATTCAAATTCATGTCTACCAAACTTCAAGTATATGTTCTTTCTTTTATAGCATCTTCCATTGATGTAAGTAAACTGGAGAAATAATTTGCATTTTTGGACTAAGTAGTGTATTCCATAGGCAGAACAACTATAGTGACACAAAGTGAGAATAAGGAAAATCAAAATGCAAGTTTCCAGAATTAGCCAAGAAAATATAGCAGAAGCTATCAAATGTCAAAAATTGACTGATTTAAAAAGGTGGAATTCTGCAAATTTATTGTAAAGTCCCAAGACATATTAATATTGGAATTTTCCAATGGTGAAACAAATGCTTTTTACAGGTAATATGGAAAATCTTGGACAAGTGTTTATTATCGAAAGAATCAAAGCTCAGAGTAAAAATAAAGTACTTTGATTTTTATTTCATGTTTTTAAGGATCAATCTACAGCCTTTCTTGACCTCTATGAGTAGGCTATTTCTTTGTTAACTTGGAGTAAAGCTAAGGCATCATTAAATAGAGCCAAGTCCTTCAACCAGCTCTGGTTATTATTAAAATAACTTAGGTGTTAGAGTGTTGCTTAAAAATCTGCTCCTCTTATTTTTTATTTATTCATTTTTCAACAAATATTTAATGAGCACCTATAATGTGTCAAGCACACTTACAGGGTCTTAGGACACATGAAAAAATGAAGATCCCTGCCCTTGCAGAAAAAACAAAAAGGGATTGGGGGTGTATGGGAGAAGCAGAGTAATTGAGATAGTTGCAGTTTTAAGTAGGCTGGTCAGGATAGTCCCCAGAGAAAAGATGACATTTGTACAACGTCTTAGAAGAGAGGAGAAGAGTTAGCTCTGAGAATGTCTAGGGAAAGAGCATTCCAGACAGAGGAATCTGTCAGTGCAAAGGCCCTAAAGCAAAATGTTCCTGACGTATTTGAAGAATAAGGATTCTAGCACCTTTGAAAAGAAATGAAAATATTAAGAGAAGTGTGTGATTAGTCTTCCCCTAGGCCCTGCAACCCAGGTACAGAGGCTTTGCCAGGTTCCAGGGTTGGGAGAAGACTAATCACAGAGGTGCTTGTAGGCATGGAAAGGAATTTGGCTTTAATTGGCGGGGGATAGCCTTTACAAAGGTTTCTGCATACATGTTCTGATGTATATTTGCATTTAAAAATAAATGCATATGTTGGTAATGTGAGCAATTCTTGGTAAGGTTCTAAACAAAACAAAATTCAATCTTTCTTTTATTAGAAGTTACATCCCTGAAAATTAAGTACTGTATATAATAAAAACATACAGAAATAAATAAATAAATAGTATAAAGCCATATAATTACTTGTTAAATGATAATTTATAAGCAGGAGACTAGCCAAGGGAAAATACCATTTGACAACATCCAAAATGTCAATGGTCATTTTTTTTCTTCTGGGGTATCAAGTATTGCATATTTATTAAACCTTTTATAGTTGATGATAAATATCACAGTTATAATCTTAATTTTAATATAGATAAATAATTCTCTGTTCACCTAGGCTTAGAATAATGTCTTATCATTAACTTTTGGTTATTAAAATAAAAAATACTAATAGCCATTAAAAATGTGTTCATCAGTTTAGCCAGTCATTATAAATCAACTATATTAGTAAAATATTTTGATTACAGTTGTTTTACTATCCAGAGTAGTTGGACTTTTTGGTTGACCCAAGGTTTTGGTATAGCTGAAGGTTATGGACCTCCTGCAGAGAGTAAATTAGCAGTCCCAGCTGCGTAAACAACAGAAATGTATTTCCTCACTGTTCTGGAGGCTAGAAGTCCAAGACCAAGGTTAGGCACGTCTGGTTTCTTCTAAGGCCTGTCTTCTTAGCTTGCAAATGGCTGCCTTCTCCCTGTGTGCTCACAGGGTTGCTCCTCAGTCTGTGCAGGCCTGTGTATTGTCTGTGTTCTAATCTTCTTTCTTATAAGGACACCAGTCATATTGGATCAGACCCACACACATGGCCTCATGTTACCTTAATTATATCTTTAAAGACTGTATCTCCCAAAACAGTCACATTTTGAGGTACTGGGGGATTAGGATTTCAATAAATAAAATTTGAAGAGACACGATTCAGCCCATAACACATAGCATCAAGATCCAAATGATCTATCTAGTTGAAACAAGACGCAGGTCCAAAGCACACAATTACCTAACTAAGCACTATGCAAAGCAGAAGAACCAAAACATATTTTTGTTCATTTGTGTTTGTTTGTTTATTGCAGATTTTGATATTTTAAAAGCCTAAAACAGTCATCGTGAAAAAGCAGAACTATTAATATATTGTACTTTCTAATACTTTTTATTAATATATTATAATACTTATAATACTAATACTAATAATTTTACTTATAATATAATACTTATTATTATTTCTAATACTTATTGTAATTTATTCTAGAGATCTTAGTTTGCCTACGGCTGACCCTGGGTAAGGGCTGAGAAAGCAGCCCAGCCAAGTGAGTGGGTCTTGGAAGCAGGGCTCTGCATCTGGCAGGGGAATTGGAGTGCAAATCACAAATCTATGACTGCATCCCAGTTATAGGTTTGAGAGACATAAAAAGAGTCAAAAGGGAAGGCCACCACTTCCGATGGGGGATGCCAACCACACCCTCCAGGCACATCAGATATAAGAGACTTCCTTTAGCGTTATGGTAGGGTGAATCTTAAACAAAGTGGTGGAAAGACATAGGCTTCAAAGTAGAAAATTTCTGACTCAAAACACTATATGTGTTTGTGTGTATATATGTGTATATATATGTATATGTATGTATATATATTACTGATTATGAATCTGATAATGTGATCAAACCTCTGTGGGTCTCAGTTTCAATAAAGATCTCAGTAAACACTGGCTCCTTTACTTTTCACTTCTCACAGCTGAGTAGGACTAGAGATAGTTACTGACAATTATAATTTAATCCAGTGAAAAGTATAATACACCAGAATTAAATTGGTCCAAAGGCAACAGAGAATACATCTTCAGCCACCAATGCCCAAAAAATCACATGTAGTAACATTTACAGTTTCCTGGCTTTGCATTAATGTGTTATGAAAATACTAAAGAATTAAGGTAACTACTTTCATTTTTATCCAATGGTGACATCACTCCTAAGCACCAAATATTAGATTCTTCTCTGTCAAGCTTAAACATTTGCTATTGCCATAGAAGCATGATGTTGACATTTCTGGTTGCTAGGAGAGTCATAGTGTTGGATACGTATACAATAGCATTCTGATCACTCAAATGTGGAGCTTTTTAAGCAGCAGGACTCTCTTTTTATATGCTGGTACAATAATGTAAAGTATAGTTTTACCATGCAAATTATATGTGATCTGAATTTACAAATCTGGAGAAATAAAAGCACCGTATTTAAGGATATATGTTTAAGAAATTTTTGGCAACATCTTTCAGAGTGAAAGAAATAAAATAAAAGCCTTGAAACAAAGCAGATGCCCATCAGTAGCAGAATGTCTGGATATATTGTGCTGCATACACACCACAGAATATCATGGACTCATTAAAAGGAATAAATTATAGCTATGCCAGTTGATTTGAAAGAATTTCCACCATGTGTCATCAAGTGAGAAAAAGCAAAATGCATAAAATTATGTATATATACCAATGTTAACAGCAGCATTATTCACAATAGCCAAAAGGTAGAAACAGCTCCACTAATGGAAGAATGGATAAACAAAATGTGGTATATGCATATAAATGAAAAATATTTAGCTTTAAAAAGAAAAGAAATTATGGCACATGCTACAACATGGATGAATCTTGAGGATACTATGCTAAGTAAAATAAGCAAATCTTAAAAGGACAAATACTGTATGATCCCACCTATATGAGGCATCTAGAGTAGTCAAATTCATAAAGACAGAAAGTAAAACAGTGGTTGCCAGGGACTGACGAGACTGGGGAGAGGTAAGTGTTGTTTAATGGGTGCAGAGTTTCAGATTTGCAAGATGGAAAGAGTTCTGGAGATTGGTCTCACAACAATGTGAATTTACTTAACACTACTGAACTGTACACTTAAAAATGGTTAATATGGTGAATTTTGTTATGTGTATTTTGCCACCATTAAAAGTAAATTTTTAAAATTGGAAAAAAGGTATATAACAATAATGCCAATAAACTCTCTATATGTACATAAATACATATATAATCTGATATAGATGGAGAAACTTTAAAAGGATGTCACCAGGTTGTCACATGTGTTACCCTGTGTGAATGTGCAATAAGGAGATAGGAGGTGGCTCAAGTAGATAAAGAAAATAAATGGTATAGTCTCCACGTGGAGGCAATGGGAGTTCTTCACAGAGTGGTACTGGGAGGTCCTTATCTGGCATAGTGCTTGGTAGTACATCTTGGAATATATCTTCAGCCACTAATGCCTGCAAGTCCACATGCAATAAAACCTACACCACTATCCTCGCCCCCAGCACTGAAAGTTAGCCTCTCAACTAACTGAGCTCGGGATCTATTTTGTTGCATCAGTTTAGAAAATTTTGTCAGATTTATACTCCTGAGAGCTAATCTAAGCCAATTTCATTATTTACACTAATTAAGTTATTGTGGTAGCTTCAAAGAGTCATAGCTACATAAAGTTAAGTTGTCCCCCTGCACAACTTTACCACCAGGTAAATGTTACAATGAACATGAGTCTCAGTTGAAATTCTGCGACACATACAAAGATGTATTAGCAAGAAGGTGCAAAAAGTTATTCACCCTGCTCTGTAAACCTGATGAAGTACATTGCATAGAAGATTGTAACAGCAGGATCCAGCTAACTTTTGAGACAGAGTCAGGTGACAAAATCTACTGTAAGTAGTGGTATTACCTTTACACTGTAGGAAGAGGAGTCTCTGCCTGCAGCCCAACACTTTAGAGGGCCCTGGATATCATAAACACATACAAAAAATAAATTTATGAAGGAACAAATGGTCCCCTCTATCACTTGGGATCCAGCACCCGATGTGGCATAGCGAAATCCTAAACGCCACTCCAGTGAGGGCTCGAGGAAAACACTTCTCCCTTGAAACACAAGGTTTATAGATTGTGCTACTTACTGCCTTTGTCAGAGATGGAGGCTGCTTCAGAGTGAAAGAAAAGTTTGTTTTCCTAAGCATTTAATACAATTTGATCATATTTTCAAAAGGTTAAATTTAAAATACCAAATTTATGTAAATTATTTTGATTTTCAATTTTAAATTTATTCATTATAATTTACATTTAACTAATTTTATGACAATTCTAAATGTTTTATGACTTAAAACATGAATATAGCTTTAATTTTTCAATTTCTAACATTTATTTTGAAAAACATTTTCTAAAATACATTGAAATTTGGTTTTCAAATACTGTTGTACTTTGAATACAATTACATTTTTAATACTTTGCTCACTACCATTGATAGAACATAGGTTATATGACAATCTTGGTGGTAACCTGACTCACTCTGCTGAAATAAAGGCAAGAAAAAATAATTTTATGAAATAAATATGTAATGACCTATGAATTATGTCTTTATTTTGTTGTTTATCAAAAACACCACTGCTTCTTCAACAGAACACAAAACAACAACAATTAAATTTGATCTTCTTGAATCAAAATTTATTTAAAAAAAACATTTTGCCAAACTTACTAACCTAGTGTCTTATGTAAATTATGACTTTACACAGATCTTTTGATTTTGTCATTATGAAGATTTATTTGCCAAGGTAGGAAAATGGAATATATTTTGACACTTTGTTAACTTCATTTGTGATCTTTAAATGTTCTGAAATGTGGTAGGCGAGCCTCTATTTTTACTTTTGCTCCAAGCCACCCAAATTCCCTGAATACTGAACCTATGAGAATCCTAAGATTAGGGCACCTTCAGAAGGGATAAGCTACTAGCCCAAGATATTTCTATTCTCAGTTTACTTAAGAGTGGGGAAAGCCAATATACTGTTTTTAGTCAAGACACATATCCTGAACTTCATTCATTTCACCAAGGTAGAATCATTTCCACATCAATTACCCTAATTAACAAAACTTTTGATATTGATAAAGAAAAATTAAGATAAATCCTTTAGAGGGAAGACATTTGATTTGTCTTTCATATGCTAACTAACCACCCTTGGAGTATGCATTCCTAATGTTAACTAAATCTCCCCAAGGTACAGATTACAAGTAACTATCACACTATATATTATTATTTAAATAGTAGTATTTTAAAGTAAATTATAGCAAATATAATAATCACCATACATAGGGCTTTATAAATCAAGAGCTCTGCCATTAATTAGCAATTCTTTAATGTGTACTAGCAACTCTTTGATTCAGACAATGCCAGACTTTTCTCTGGAAAGTCAGAATTCATTCAATTCTATCCTAGGATGCCTTCTTAAGAAAGTGGCAGCCTGAGCCTTTTTTTGATCTCTACTATACTGCACCACACTGTGGGCACACAGACTAGAAAAGACATCTTTCTTTATGGCTGGTATGTAGATGCTGCTCATAGTACTCGGCTACACTTTAAAGAGGTGAAATGTTCCAATCATTGCCAACTCTCCTTACATACATCTAAGATCATGACGCATAGCTGTGACAGTGGCTACCTTTTCAATGAAATCAATTTCTCCGGTTAATCTAATATTCAAGGTATGAGTAGGACTTCTGTATTCAATTCATATAATTCAGCTCCTTTAATCTTTGAGGGGGCTCAAAGATTTTTGTTATCAAATGATTTGAATAACATGACCACCTAAACCCTATTGTCTAGAAAGATGAACTCCAAACATCTTCTACTTTGGGCACTACTTCCACTTGGAACAAGACCAGTTTCAGGGGAGTAGAAACTGGATCCCTAATATGATTCTATTCTAGTGGAAATAATAGAATGCTATTGTAGGCCATTTCTCTAATCCACTACATTTTTCTAATTCTTCTAGTCCTTTAAGTTTTTTATCCTTGAGTGTTCTTTCTTATTAACATCCCTCTGCATGCGTCTGAGCCTTCACAACGACCTTGAGTTATGGGATACAGATTCCTTCTATTTATCAGCTAGCTATTGGGGTGCTTTTGAAAGAGTACATTCACACTGACTCCAAAAAGGCTAAAAAATGCACTAAAATTTTTAGATTCCTTATCTACATACCTGCTATACACCGCTTCCTGTCCAATATCAATAACTGGAAGAGGCTGGAATTAGGGTGACTAAACATCCTGGTTTGCCTGGTGCTAAGGCAGTAACTGGGGCATAGGACTTTCAGTACTAAATCTGGAAAAGTCCTGTGCAAATCTGGACTAGTTTGTCACCCTAGTTGGGTGACTAGCTGCATTCTAACAAATTTGGCATAGAATGGAGGTTTAATGTAGAGCAATGCCAGCCTAAGCCTGGCACAAGTGGTACTAACGCATTTCCCATGTATTGAAGGGCAGAAGGGGGAGCAGGAGTGACTCCATGACAGGCTGAATCTCCTGACACAGGCCTAAAGTTTCGGTTTCCCCAAGACGGGTGGGCCTAAGTCACGAGTTCCCGGGACGGGTCCTCCTCTTCCCGCCCAATGACTCTGCAAAACAGCTGGAAAAGTACTGGGATGTGGAGCACCTTGGAGCCAACCAATCAAGAGACAACTCGATCAACCCACCTTTGAAGGAGCAAATGAACTAAGGGGGGAGAGGGAATGGTGTGCCCAGCCTTTGTAACCTACTAAAAAGTATAAAAGCTTAGTTTTTACGCCAGGGCGGGTTCCTAGTTCGTAAAGAGACCACTGCGTTGGTGCTCTGGGACTTGGACCCTGGCTTGAGCCAGCCAATAAACTCCTTTGCCTTTTGCAGCGTTGGACTCTGCCACTCTGTTCCTGGGGCTGAACGGGGAACTGGTTCTAACAGTATAAAGCTCTTTTGGCCAATGCCTTTTGCATACAAGTTGTAGCCTTTGAGAAAGGAAGATTCTTCTTTGACCTTCTTTAAAAATTTAAGAATTTCCTTATTTAAAAATTTCAGTCTTCTAGCTTTTCACTTACTCAAAAGCCTACCCAAGTGTCCGTAAGCATTTTGTCACTGTCATTTGTTTCAAAGACATAAATGACCTCAAAACTGGGCCTCTATGACATTCCCTTAATGTCTGGCATTTCCAGGATTCTGATTGTCAAACAGTACTGATAGCTTCTCATTCATATGCCTCTCAGTTGAACTATTCCTTAAACTCTTCATTTTCTTCTCTTGTAAACAAAAAGGTTTATACTCACTGAGACTTAGTAAGTTATAAGAGTTTTCTTATAGGTAGAGTACATTTTATCCAAAGGATTTCAGAAAGCTAAAATTATTCATTCAAAAAATATTTATTGAGCAGTTCTTATGTTATTAGCACTTTGTTTAGTCCGCAGTGCAAGCATAATCTGTCAGTCTAGTGAGGTTTGCCAAGATGTAAGTGGGCAACAGCAGTGTGGTAAATACTATGAAGGTCAAGTTTCAGGATCTAGGGGAGCATATGGAAGGAACTAATCCAGATTTGGTGGTCATGGAAGACTAAACTGATGGTTAGCACTTATGTGTTCACGTATTCATTGATTAATTCAACAAGTATTTACTGAGAGTTTAACATATACCAGCCACTGTAGAGTCATTGTAGATGAGCAGACATAAATGTGACGTAGAATATGTGTTGAAGGAGTTTCACAGTTTAGTATGAAAAAATACATATAAATAAATAATTACAATATGATGTAATAAATATATAATAAGGGTCACCAAGGAAGATTTCACAAAAGAAGTGATGTCAGTACAGAATTGTACTTCACCTCAAAGGTTAGGGAGGAAACTGGGGGAAAATGGGGAAGAGGCAACAGCCTGTTGAAATACATAAGGTGTGAAAAAACATGACCAGTAAGGTAACTACAAGCAATTGGGTGTGGCTAAGGGTACGATGTTTGTCAATGAGTGGTGGACAATAACTGGAATGGTAGGTGTCATCAGATCACGGAAGGGCTTTTATGCCATCTTAGGAGGTTTGGATCTGGAAATTATGGGAAGTCACTGAATGGTTTTAAGTCAAGAAATGACCTTTTCAGATGTGTGTTTTAGAAAGTTATCTGTAAAGATTGTGGAAGTGGACTGGAAAAAGAAGCAATTTATTTGATCTTCAAAGCCACGCTGTAAAGTGAGTATAGCAATATTTTCATTCACATGTTATATATGAGGAACTAGCACTGGGAAATGTTAAGTGATTTGCATAAGGTCCCCTATGTCATTTCAAAACTGAAGAAAATCAACCCTTTGCCCAGATAGGAAAGTAGGTGGAAACCTCTATGCAGTTCACCTTTGGCTTCAATTACCCTATCCTTGAAAATAATCTATAATCTTTAAAAGCTAATTTTGGTTGCACTGTTGATTCCAATCAGTTTTACATAATTGATTGTACAGAATTTGTGGCAATCGGAATCAGATGCTTTGAAGTATCATGTTGCTCCACAATATGTTTTTCTATTTCCCGGGTAAAGGTCTGGATCACTCATATTTTCTAACGGTATTCTATATCTTCTAAACCTTACCCTCCAGGCTGCCGGTGAGCCATGGAAATACTCCAACTTTTTAAATTGGAGTCAATAGGAGGCAACTCCTTTAAGAAAGTGACATTTTTATCCTCTAATATTATAAATCTGTCAAAATCTTTGACATTGGCTCAAATCTGTTTCTTCTGATATTTGCAGAGTATTATAGGTAGGAAATAATTATGAGGTAAAGCTTGGTTTTCTTCCTCTCTCAGTTTTATAAATAAGTGTAAACAAGTCTATAATTATTATTTTCTTCCCTCCCAATTCTATAGTCATACTTAATTTTTCAGAAAGTTTATTAATTATTAATACAATAATATGAATGATAAAGTTCACAGAAAAAGAAAACACAGTAGTTTACATTATTCCTGGAAGGTCTGGATTGTATTTTGTTAAGAGGAGGTTTCCCTTGTTAGCAAGGGAAGGTCAGTTTACTAATTTTTCCTCCATAACAGTGAATCTCAAAATGTGGTCCCAGGGCTAGCAGCATCTGCATCATCCGGGAACCTGTTAGAAGAACAAATTCTTAGTCTGTACTCCAGACTTACAGAGTGCAATGGGTGCAAAAGCAGCAATCTATTTTTTAAGAAGTTGTCTAGGTGATTTTGATGTAGACTAAAATTTTAGGCACAATGGTATAAAGGAAAAAAAAAACATATGTTTCAGACTGTGAAAGACATGGTTTTAATTCCAACCTTACCCAGGTGATTTTAGATAACACCATCAAATTTTCTGATGCCATGGTTTCCTTATATGGTTAATAGCTTATCCCCTTAGCCTGTCTTATGAGTATTACAAATACTACCTTATAAGTGATATTTGTTCATTTGCTTAATATTGGTAGGCTCCCTTCTCCAACTGATTCAGATGCATGCTTAAGTTTGAGAATCACTGGTCTCAAACTTATGGTCTATAAGATGCCATGCAGAGGAAGCAGAACCATCAATGGTTCTGTGTGACCTAGTGCAAAATGACAATGCAGGGTCCCTTGTTCAAAAATTAAGAATTTCAACATGATGACAGCAGAGCATTAAACTAAGTATAGGGCCCTACCAATCACAACCCTACAATTGTACAAATCAAATGCCCAAAGAAGAGTTTCTGCTTGTATTTAACCACACCTTTTTTAGATGAAAATATGTCATGAAAGTAGGCCACATTTCCCTCTCAAACACTGCCAGTCTTATCTCCTGAGTGTTGCCTTCCACAGACAGGCATGGTGCTACTCATTAGCCTCCAGGTCTTTGCTCATTCTGCAGCTTCCATTTAGCTATCCAAATATATTTGCACTTCAAGACTCAGCTCAAGGTTCCTAACCTCCATGAATTCTCTCCTAATCACCTTAACTCACAAACCTGTCTTTAACTTATCTAATACTCACTTTATACATTTAGCTCTTTTTAAAAATATTAATGATTTCTGAATATTGTATTCATCTTGTTTCTTAAATTAGAATACAAGCATCTTGAACTTTGAAATGGTGTCATCATTGTACAATAAAAAGAGCACAGGCTTTTGAGTTCAATAAAGCCTGAGTGTAAATACTCTCTCCCATTTCCTAGCTGTGACTATAGGGAAATTAATCAACTTTTGAGTCCCAGAATCTTGATTCAAAAACTGGGATAAGAAGACCCAGTTCATTGGGTTGCTGTGAGGAGTCAATGAGATAATATATGTAAAGTCTTGAGCATATGTAAGAGCTCATCAAATATTAGTTCCTTCATCACATGTATCCCTCCACATATCTGATTTTGCTTCAGCAAACAGATCAGTGCTGAAGACAAAGTAGTATTCAATAAATATTTGCTTATGGGAAGATATTGTGTATTTTATTTTTTAATGTACTATTTAACATATACCCAGGAAGTAAATCAGTCCTACGTTATAAAGTGTTGTTATCTCTGACTTGCTTATACATTTTTATCTTAACATGCTAACATTTATAAAAAAATAAAAGTTTAATTTTGTAAACTTCTTCATATTTTCAAAGCATTTTCACAACTATTATGTTATTAAAGCCACTCTTCATGGCTGATAAGATATTCTTAATTGGGGATAAGATATTCTTATTCCCAATGAAGAAACAGGAAAAACTGGCACTAATAGATTAAATAATTGCTCTATATGACATGGTACCAGTAAATATACAGTAAAAGGTCCATTGAGGTTAAGTCTAAACTCAGATATACTGACTCCTTGTCCAATATTTTTTTTCCACTATACCAAACTATCTCAGGCAAACACAAATATATGTGTAATGTACAGGTACATGTAAAGTACATGCATTTTAATTGACTAAAATAGTATAAATGAGACTTTTTATGCTGGGCATACAGTAGGCACTTGACGTCTGTTGAATTAAAATCACCATGTGATAGGCCTATTACAATTTCTGGTTTACATATGCTTAGTAGAGATTTATTATTTAAACTCTTTTTGATAAACATATTTGAAAGAGGCCATTTTCTCCCAGTGAAAATGTAAGTACAAGGTTTTTTATTTTTAAGACAGTTTCATTTCGGGGCCTAGCAAACCATGATTGAAAGCTGATTTTTTTCCCCTATGTGAATTATTCCTTTCTATAGACCAGTGCAAACCACACATTGCCTGCCAAACGTATGACTCAAAGGACCCTGAAGACTTTCTGTACCATCCCAGCCACAACCCAGAAACACTAAGCCGTTTCCACGTGAAACAACCAAACACGGTCTCCTGAGCCGCTACTGTGAAAGCTCCTGCACAAACAGCGAATGAGATGGCAGCGCTCCCTTCTGCTCCCACCCCTCCATGTCTGCAGTATCCAATCGTCTTTCTCTGTCCTGCGGTCTGTCCCTGGGATTGGCCAGAAACGGGATCGGCGCGGGACCCCCGCGCACGGGCGGAGCGCCGCGACTTGTCCGTCACGTGCGGCCGCCGGGCCTCCCGGCCGTCCTGCGCGCCCGGCGGAGCGGGGGGGCGGGGCCGAAGAGCTGCTGCGCCTGCGTTGTGGGCGTTCTCGGGGAGCAGCTGCCGCCGCCACCGCTATCGTCGCGTTCGGGTGTAGAATTTGGAATCCCTGCGCCGCGTTAACAATGAAGCAGAGTTCGAACGTGCCGGCTTTCCTCAGCAAGCTGTGGACGCTTGTGGAGGAAACCCATACCAACGAATTCATCACCTGGAGCCAGGTACGGTCGGGCCACAGCGCCCCGACTAACCGCGTCCTCTCTCTGTCTCCCGCGTGGTTGTCTTTTGCGGCCTGCAGCTCGAGGCTGCCTGGCCCGCGGCGCGGTGCCTTGGCGTTCGGCCCGGCGGGGACCCCCTGTATTGTTCGCGCGGGGAGCCGCGGGGGCCGGGCCGGCGCCGCTCGCCTCAGGCCGCGGTGGGGGAGGGGCGGCCGCGCGGGCGCCGCGGCCCCGGGGACCCCGTAACGGTCCGGGGTGGTGGGTCCGCGCTCGGGACCGGCCGGGAGGAGCGAGGGGAGCCGAGGGCGCGGGAGCCGCATTACTGCACACTCATCCCCCGTCCTCCCGCCGGGCTCACGGGTTGTACGAATCGCAGAGGGGACAGGGAGCCCCGGGCCGGGATCGTCAGCTCAGGGGTTTGCAAGAGGAAATCTTTACCTCAGTGACCTGATTCTCCTCAAGACCCCCCTCCACACACACACACACACACACACGCGCGCGCGCACACACACACCCCGCTTTGCATCTGGGATCTTTAGAGCAATCAGGGACATAGGCAAACATGTTCAAATGCAGGTTCATAGAAAATGGCAAATTATTCTTTGGAGATTCTGGGCCATTTGTATAATCGAATTTTATGATTATTATAATAAAAGTGATAATAGGTGTTCAGTAATTTAGTAATCTCTAAATTTCACTAAACAGTTTCCAACAGGGTGGTATAGGGATGCTTTGATTATTGGTTTGATCTCATCTCTTAAACAAGGATGACCTTAGCCAAGCCCCTGAGCTTGTCTGGGTTAAGTGGAGTCATCCATAAGATGGATGGGTTGCCTAGGTGACCTTCTAGTTCCAAATGTGAAGATTCTAGGCAGAATGATTATTTGCATCAACAGTGCATTCGTGCTAGAAAACACTCCCAGGCTGTTGGAATCATTTTTGGAAGGCTTTCTTTTATTGTAGACAATCACCTATTTGGGCATATTTTCACATGTAGAGTTCTTGAGAAGAATAACTAAAAACTACCTGAATGGTGCCTGGCACCTGTTAAGTGCTGAGTAAATGTTCTGTCTCTTCCTCCTCCCTTTCTGTTCCTTTCCTGTTGTAGGAACTCTTAGTTTTATTTACTTTGATCTTAACAAAATATGCCATTATAATAGTGAAAACTTCATGTACTCATATTTTGCCTTGTGTTAGTGTCATTTGTTTATTTTAAAAACTTTATTCTAGAATTTAATTTTCATATGGTCAATATAGGCAACTGGGTTATCTTATGAGGCCCCTACCCCAGGGGTGGGGGGCATTGTGTGAGTGTATGTATTAAGCATTTGATGAATTCTGTACAGTTGTACAAAGAAAGGTGAAAATAAGGAAGCCAGCCACCAGCATGTACTTAAAATAAACAGATGTCTCATGCTTTTCATCAGTCAGAAGGATTAAAAGTTGACAGGGATGGATCAGCACAGACTGTTACTCAGCCACATATTCATGTTAGAAATTGGATTGAGATTCTCTCCCCACCCAAGCCGACTTTATTGTACCTTTTTGGCTGGACAAGCCTTCTGGTTTTTACTGCCTAGAAATAAATGGTGCCTGAATATGCTGGCAGTTGGTTTTAATTAAATGATATTATGGCAGTGGCAGATATAATAAGTACTCATTAACCAAAATATTTCAATAACATTTTTGTTTTCTGAGCGGTGTCAAATGTGGAGTTTTGTACTGATCCATAAATGCATCATTTTATGAATTCTAAATCAAATAAACCACTTAATCACTCTTATTTATCCCATTATTAAGTCTAAGCTTACGTTTTAACTGCTTATTTTCTAATGTGCATATGGAACCTCAAAATGTAAACTCATTGAGGTCAGTGTCTGTGCCAGAGACACAGTAGGTGTTTAATAAATGTTTGATGAATGAATGAAATCCCTGGAAAATGTAATGGGAGTGCTGGGAATGATAAAGATAGAACTATGTTTGAAAAGAATCTTAGAGATCATCTAGGTTAGCCTCATCCTTATATAGATGAGGATTTGAGGTTTGAACAGGTTACTTATCCATAATTATACAGCTAGCCAGGAATGGAGATGGGATTCCAGAGATTTCTGAGGTCCTGGATCAGTCTCCCATCAGTAACACTAAACTTAATACAGATTGGCACCATATTTAGTTTTATACCAAAATGTTACCTTCCCCAAATTAGTGGACAATTCTGGATAAATGTGTTTAGGGCTAAGCCTGGTTCCTTAGGGCAGCTGTCTGTTATTTTTGCTCTCCACAGATTTTTCTAAAAGTAGTGTTAACACTGAAAGATAAAACTTTAATTAAACAACGATGTTAGGATGACAAACCAAAATAAGTTCCTCTTATCTTTTATATTTATGGTTGTTTCTGGTTTCCTTCAAACTTGTGCTGTACTTCTTTTGAGTTAATTTCACATTTATACTATCTGAGGGAAAATCTTACTGAGAACTTTTAGAAGAAGCAGATGTTTTGGGAACCAGGCAATCTTTTATGCAGTTTTTTTCCACTGGTGGAAAATAATTTATTTCTCTAGCTTGAATGTAAGACAAGGGAAGAAAACTCGTATGAACTGCATTTTGGAAAGCTTGGCTTAATATCCCTAAGACATGTAAGTTTAGTTTTCCTTGACACTTGCAATATGACAAAATTGAAAAGTGAAGTAATACCCTCATTCTCACCATTAAATATAGAAATATAATATTCTGAGCAACAAAATTATACTAAATTTGCTATTGACTCTAAAATAATAGCAACATCTTTAGGTCCAGAGTGTCTTTAAAAAAATATTGTATGTTTTTCCATTTTCCACTTAATCTCCTGGTAAAAAAATTCTTTTTCTTTTTTTTTTTTTTTAACATTTCCTATTGTTATATATCTATTCTTGGCTTTGGTAGAGAGTTTGTTGCCCAAATCAAAGACAGAGTTTGTACTGTTGGACAACCTAAAACTATTTTAAATGCAACAGGGTCCTAAAGAGAGGACACGTGTTTGGCTTGGAAGCAACTGGGGAAACTTGATATTCAGAGACAGGTTGTGGAGGTTAAATGGAAGTTCTTGCTATATAGTGAAGAACAGTCTTTACTGTTAATGAAATTTGATAATCGGTGCATGTTGAAGTGCAGCATTATAAAAGAAGGAAAGAACTGGAAGGTCATTCTTTTGTCAGTGTTCTTACCTTTGTTGCTGTTCTTTAGATCGCTTGGTAAGACCAAGTGATTTCCGCTAAAGATCTCATACCTATCTGTTCCACCTTTTTGTGTCCTTTGACAATCTCTACTTCTTTATTCCTCTCATATCAGCAGAGATGAATAGGACATAGGAGGCAGAGGGAGCAAAAACAGAATTTTTGCAGTATTTTCTGTTTCGGATGAATTTGAGCAGTAGGCCCTTAGACTTTCCAGCGTACTATAATAATATTGTTTTGAACATCCCAGCAACCATTGCATTGTTTTAGTATTCCAAAATAAAAATAAGAAAGGCTACAAGTGTAGCAGGGTAGGGGTAAAATCCAACTTCAGTGAGCCTGCAGAAAAGTTGAAACATTCATTCAAAGATTCATTTGCAAGTATTTTTTGAGAGAGAGAATGAGCTAAAGACTCAGAAGAAATGGTTGATGACAGACTGGTTGTTAAAGTTACAAATTCGAAAAGTGTTTTAAAGTGATGGATCTGAAGTGTTAGATTATTAGTAGGAGTATTTTGAGTGTTCTAAACCTGTAGTCCCCAACACCTGGGCCATGGACCAGTCCTGGTCCCAGTCCGTGGCCTGTTAGAAACTGGGCTGCCCAGCAGAAGGTGAGTGGCCTGTGAGCAAGGAAAGCTTCATCTGTATTTACAACCCCTCCTCATTGCTGGCATCACTCCCCAGCAAGTTCCGTGGAAAAATTGTCTTCCATGAAACTGGTCCCTGGTGCCCAAAAGGTTGGGGACTGCTGTTCTAAACCAAAAGGGCAAAAAGGTTAACTTGGACAGTAACAGCTGTTACTACTCTTTGGAATCTTGTCAGCATTTGTGGGAAAGGTTTACAGAGAAATGAATCTCTCCCACTCCACTCTAGTAGCTTTCTGTCCCTTGTAAAACGTTTAGGGAGAGTTCTGTGTTGTATTGCTTGAGTCTTTCACAGGTTTAAATGGCAGTAAGGTGGAATTCTTGCGCACAAAGAAGTTACTTACTAATGTTAGGGCAGAGACTGAAGGAACACCATAAGCACAGATATGGAATGATACTAGTGAAGTGTATAAGTGGGAGTATGTGAAAGAAAGCGCAGGTATAAGCAAGAGACATTCATCTCCATTTGATATAATCAAAGAGTTGAAATTCTAAGACTATAATTTGGTCCATTCGGCCAAAGATTCATTTAGCCAGTCACAAATATTTGTTGTGAATATGTTATGACTTCACAATGTGTTAGATACTAGGAATTCACTCAATTATGAATCAAAATTCCTGCCTTCATGGAGTTTACATTCTAGTGGTAAAAACTGATAAATAAAAAGTAAACAAACACAAGTCAGGTGTGGTGATGCCAGCCTATATTCCCAGCTACTCAAGAGGCTGAGGTGGGAGGATCACTTGAGCCTAGGAGTTTGAGGCCAGGCTGAGCAACATAGGGAGATCCAGTCTGTACAAAAAATCAAAAATAAAAAATGTTAGCTTGGCATGGTGGTGGGTACCTGTAGGCTACTTGGTAGGCTGAGGTGGGAGGATTGCTTGAGCCCAGGAGGCTGAGGTTACAGTGAGCTGTGATCAGGCCACTGCACTTTAGCCAGGGTGACAGAGTGAGACTCAGTCTTTAAAAAAAAAAAAAAAAAAAAAGCAAACACAAATAATTTCAGTCAGTGATAAGTACCGTAAAGAAAATAAAGTAGGGTAAGCAGAGAGTATATCTGTTAGGGTCTAGACAGAAGACAGAACCCACAGGTATTTTCAGCAGTGAAACTTCAGTAGAATTACTGATTATATCAGGGAAATTGAAGTAAAGAAAACTCTGAAGAGTATAGGAATAATTACAGAAGCAGCTACTACAGATAAAGCTGAGATAGAGTGCCCAAGTATGAACCCTTTCCCTTAAGGCTAAGATCCTGAGCTGGTTGGAGAGAATATGGCCATGTCTCACTGAATGGCAGAGAAGTCACTGGTGGTGCACGGATGGAACTTACTTGAAACCCAGTCTTCAGAATTTGCTGGGAAATATGCCCTCTAGGACAGGGTTGGCAAACTATAGCCACTGTGCTAGCCGTCTGTTTTATAAATAAAGTTTAATTGGAACACAGCAGTGCCCAGACTACTTAACATATCATCTATGGCTGCTTTTTCACTACAAAAGTAGAGTTAAAATGTTATGATCTGCAAGCCTAAATTATTAACTGTCTGACCCATTAAGAAAAAGCTTGTCAGCATCTGCTCTAGAGTACCCTAGAAAGCTGTTCATGGTGAGATGTCTTGCTAGAGATGCTTTGTTTTGAGACCTCCCAAAGGAGAGGAAGTGCCAGGGAAAGCTGCTGGCCTTTCAGTGCTCCTGACCACCATTCTTGTCAGCACTGCAAGAGCTAGGTGCTAGGGAACCTGCTTACACTGCAGGACCCTGCTAAGGGGGCATAGCCAGGATATTCCTCTTGTAATATCTCTCTAGTATTCCCTACTTACACAGCTTAACATCATGGCAGCTAGAAGAAGGTATTTAAGGGACCTAACTCCATGTTTGTACAGTAGACAATGAAGAATGAATTTGGAACAATAAAGTGATAACTGTCATGTAAATTGACTGGTTTTGTGGGTATTTTAGGTAGGGTGATGAGAAAAGCCTCTCTGAGGAGGTGATGTTTGAGCAGAGACCTGAATGATTAGAAAAAGTGGGCCAGACAAAGGGGAATGGTAGATGTAAAGGCCTTGAATATGGCATGTTCAAGGAAACAAGAAGGCCCATGTGATTGGAATATCTTTAGAGAACAGGAGAGTGAAGGCAGAGAGGTAGGCAGGAACAAATGATATAGCAGACTTTAGGACTGATATAGAGATTGAAAATGAAGGGACCAATTAGAAGACCAACACAGTTTTCCAGTATGGTATTGAAAATAGTGGTGGCTGAGACTAGGATAGTCGCAGAAGAGGTGGTGAGAAGTAGTCAGCTTTGGTGGTGAGAAATAGCTTTGATATCTACTTTGAAGGTAAGACTGTAGGACTTGCCGATGAATTGGCTGTAGTTAGAGGAGGGACATGAAAGAATTAAGAGTGACTTATAGATTTAGCCTGAGCAACAGGATGAATCCATTTGTGAGATGGGGGAGGATAAGAGAAATGTAGGTTGGGGATTCTGTTTGGTTGTAATAACTTTGAGAGTAAAATGGATCTCTAGTGTCATTTGGAAATTGTTTCATTTTGCTTAGATTTGATCGGCCATGCTTATTTCATATGGCCACACCTAATTTCAAAAGGGGTGGGAAAGTGCAGTGCTAGGAAGAGTAGGAATATTTCTAAATAGCTGACTGACTTCCACACTCCAATATGTCCAAGTGGAAATGTTGAATAGGTTGTTGACTATGGGACTTTGGCATTCAGGGTGGAGTTTGGAGCTTGTGCCTGGTAAAGCCATAGGACTGAATGAAATCATCTGGAAAGATGCATGAAGATAGAAGGAACTGAAAGATGAAGTATTCCAACTTTTAGAGGGATGAAGATAAGGAAAAGCCAGCAAAGGAGACCGAGAAGGAACAACGAGAAAGAAGGAAAATCAAGGGCGTGAGGTCACAGAAATTAAAATAGTTCAAGAAAGAGATGATCAACTGTATCATGTGCTGTTATGAATATTCTTATATACCTCTCCTGGTGTATATAAGCAGTTTCTCTAGGGTCTATATATCCACATGAATTGCTGGAAAACAGGGTATGAAATGTTTAACCTTAAGATAGTGCAAATTGTTTTCCAAAGAGATCAAATTAGCTTATACTCCTGTTAGCCATGTATGAGATTTTCTTTTAATCTACCTCTTCTTCAAAACTGGATATTATTATTCATCTTAATTTTTACCAGTCTAGTGGATGTAAAGTGTTATCTTAATAAGGTTTTAATTTATATTTTCCTGACTATTGAGTTCTAAAACCTTGTCATGTTTTTTGGCCATTTGTGTTTCCTTTTTTGTGAAATGTTTGTTTTGCCCTTTTTTTCTATTGGTCTTTGATTATTTTTAGGAATTCCTTAAATATTCTGTATATCCATTTTTCTGAGTATATGTGTTGCATATATCTTCTCCCAGTTTGTGGCTTATCCTTTTACCTTTTTTTGATGGGAAGTTCTTAATTTTAATATAATTAAATATATCAGTCAGTCTTGTGGTTCATGTTTTTGGTTTCTTCAGATTGTTTTCCCCTAAGGAGAGAAACATACTTTTCCATCTTCCGAAATTTTTAAAGGTTTGCATTTCATACATAAGTCTTGAATCCATATAGAGTTGATTTTTGCATGTGGTTTGAAGGATCCCATTTTACTATTTTCCACATAATATTTAGTTGTCTAGTACCTTTATTGAATAGTTCCTCTTTTTCCCAATGATCTATATTGCCACTTCTTATGTCACAATTACACATAGATATTGTCGTAGTCACTTGGGCTGTCATAACAAAATACAGACAACAGGAATTTATTTCTTACAGTTCTAGAGATTGAGAAAGCCAAGATGAAGATACTGGCCAGTTCAGTTCCTTAGTTAGGGATCTCCCTGATTTGTAGGTCCACCTTCTCCCTGTGTTCTCATGTGGCAGGTAGACAGAAAGAGAGTTCTGGTCTCTCTTTCTCTTATTATAAGGACATTTAAACCTATCATGGGGGCCCCACGTTAATGACCTCTTCTAAACCTAATTACCTCCTAAAGTCCCTACCTCCAAATACTATCATATTGGGGATGAGGGCTTCAACATGTGAATTTTGGGGGAACACAAACATTCAGCCCATAATAGATATTATGGTTTTGTTTCTGGATTCTCTATTCTGTTTAATTGGACAATTTATCCTGTGCCTATATTGTACTCTCTTAATTACTGTAGCTTTAAAAAAAGTCTTTTGGTAGGGCAACCCATTCGTCAGAAGTGTCTTGACTATGGTTGATCTAAAATAAAGTTCCATTTAGAAAAATAAAAGCTTGTTGGATTTTTATTGGAATTGCATTGAAACTATAAATCAAATTAGGGAAAATAGATATCTCTATGATATTGAATATTGACATGAACAAGGCATATTTCTAAATTCATTTTGTGTAATAAAATTTTATAATTTTTTGTTATTAGATCTTGCACAACTTTGTTAGATTTCTTCCAAGGTATCTTATAGAAGTTGTAAGTGGTATCCTTTATTTAATAATACATTTCTAGCTGTTGTTGGTAATTAGAAATATAAATAATTTTGTATATTAATAATAAACAAATGAGCAGGTCATTTCACTGATTTGAGTTCTCTGAGTGTACACCCATAGTATCTGTGAATGACAGTTTTCTTCTTCCTTTCAGAACCTGTGCATTCAATTTTTCTTTCTTTGCAGTGACTAAGACCTCAGGATGGTGAATAGTAGCAGTGATCATGGGATTCTTCCGTTGTTCTTGATTTTAAAGGGAAAGTTTTTAATGTTTCACCCTTAAGTTACTGGCTGTTAGAATTGAGAGTTTTTAACTTATCTCTTTGTTGACATCAAACTCAGTGGGGAAGGGTCTCGCTGGAATGGAGGATACACGAAAAGGTTGACTTTGGTGGAGTGGGTAATGGATTTGAAATAAAGAAATGGGTTGAGAACATACTAAGTTAAAGAACACCGTGTCAAAGTGTTAACAAGTGTAAATTCAAGTGAAATTTGAGATGGTTAGGGGCAGAAGTATAGATGTTATAATCATCATAGAAAATAAAGAAAATAAAGTCAATAACAAGATACACTGGTGTGGATGAGATTGTCTAAGGAAAGAATATAAATGGCACCATGATCAAGGATAGAAACCTAAGAAACACACCTACCTCTTATTTGATAGGTGGAAGAAAATAGAAAGTAAGTATGAGAGGTAAGAGACCCAATAGCCTATAGCATCGAAGCCCAGAGAGTAGAACATTGAAGGAGGGGATTGTTAGTACCAAATGAAATGCCATGGAGAGGTGTAGGAAGATAAAGACTAAAAAGAGGGTATTGATTTTGTCATTTGACGTTTTAGAAAGCCGATTTCAGTAGTGAGGGAAACCAAAACCAGTTTTTAGTGAGAGTTAAGTGAATGAATTGGAGAAGGAGGATTTAAAAATTGTTAAATTTTGCATTTAAGGAAAAGACAAATGGGTAGGTTGAGAGGGAAATAAAGTGTAAAAGGGAAAGTTAAGGTAGAGAAAAATGCATGCATTTTTAATTTTGAAAGTACTGGTTGTTATCAGACATTTTAAGTTTTGCCAGTCTAATAAGGGAAAATTATTATTTGTTTTGCTGTATATTTCTTCAATTATGAATAAGACTAGGCCTTTTCTAAATTTTACATTGAGTTTTTCATCAAACAAGATTGTGTTTCTATTAGTAAGTAAGAAAGTAGAAGAGAATGGAGATAGGGTAGGAAGCTAGCAGTTTCCGTGGATAAATTTATTTTTATCTGTATGTCTTCCAGGTTTAGTATGTCATGTTTCCAAAAGCTTGGTTGTAAAGAGTGAGATAACATTGAGCTTTTGTTTTTTTCCTCCCGAATGGAAAGTTTTTTAAATAATCTTTCTCCATTCTGATCTCCCCCCCATTTGAATGCTGTCTTTACTTATTACCTGCTAAATTCTCAAGTAGATTTGCTGCTGCTTCTGTCCTCACTAGTTTGTCCATTCGTCTCTTTAATTATTCTTTCTTCAGTACCAAACTCTTGTAAACACTATAATTTTATCTGGGCCAGGCGCAGTGGTTCATGCCTGTAATTGCAGCACTTTGGGAGGCTGAGGTGGGAAGATCACTTGAAGCCAGGAGTTTGAGACCAGCCTGGGCAACATAGCAAGACCCCATTTCTACAAAAAAATTAAAAAAAAATTAGCCAGGTGTGGTGGTGCACCCGTGTAGCCCACTTTTTCAGGAAGCTGAGGCAGAGCTCTCTTGAGCCCAGGAGTTCAAGGCTACAGTGAGTTATGATTGTGCCACTGCACTTTATCTGGGAC
Source organism: Lemur catta (assembly GCF_020740605.2). NCBI lineage: Eukaryota > Metazoa > Chordata > Mammalia > Primates > Lemuridae > Lemur > Lemur catta. Next base: position 112,047,051 of record NC_059129.1, read on the forward strand.
TGTAGAATGAGACTCTGTCTTAAAAAAAAAAAAAAAGGAAGAAAGAGAGAAAGAATTTTATCATCTGTGTAGAGTAGGGTTAACACTCTCTTCACCACTGTTTTCAATATTTTCTTGCCTGTTATGTAAGTATTTTTACAAATGAAGTATTTTTACAAATGATAGCATCTCCATCTCTATTCCAAAAATGTTTTTTAATTGAGAGAATGTAATACATTGGTTAATTTGGGGAGAATTGACAGTTTTACAGTACTGCATTTGTCTTCCTTATATACCTCTGTAGCTTTAATATTTTCTTAAAGATCCTGTATATTTTTAAAAATTTATTTTTAGATACTTAATGTTTTTCTGTTATTTAGGTACTTAACATTTTTCTGTTATTCTTGGGATCTTTTATTCCATTTTAATTTCAAATTGTTTTTCTAAATTGTGGTAAAAGATACATAACATAACATTAATCATTATAGCCATTTTTAAATGTACTGTTTAGCAGCATTAAGTGCATTTACTTAATAGTTTTTATGCAGCCATTACCACCATCCATGCCAGAATGTTTTTCATCTTTCCAAACTGAAACTTTGTACCCATAAGACAATAACTTCGAACACCTCTCCTCTAACCCCCAGCAACCACCATTCTACTTTCTATCTCTATGAAGTTGGCTCTTCTAGATACCTCATATAAATTATACAGTATTATCCTTTTGTGACTGGCTTATTTCACTTAGCGTAATATCTTCAAGGTTCATCCATGTTGTAGCTTGTGGCAGAATTTTCTTTTTTTTCTTAAGGTAGAATAATATTGCATTGTGTGTATATATATATACACCACGTTTTGTTTATCCATACATATTACCATGTGTCGATAGACACTTAGGTTTCTTCCACCTTTTGACTATTGTGAATATAGTGCTACTGTGAACATGGGGTAGAAATACCTGGTCAAATCCCTGCTTTCGGTTGTTTTGAGTACATATCCAGAACTAGAATTGCTGGATTATTTGGTAATTCTATGTTTAATTTTTTGAAGAACCACCATACTGTTTTCCACAGCAGCCATGTCATTTTATATTCTTACCAGTAATGAACAAAGGTTCCAGTTTCTCCACATCCTTGCAACACTGTTTTATGGATTTTTGATGATAAACAAACTAATGGATGTGAAGTGGTATCTCATTGTGGTTTTTATTTTCATTTTCCTAATGAATAATAATATTGACCATATCTTCATGTGCTTATTGGTCATTTGTATATTTTCTTTGGAGAAATGTCTACTCAAGTCCTTGCCTAATTTTTTTATCAGGTTGGTTGTTTTTGAATTATAGGAGTTTTATATATATTTTGAATATTAACCCGTTATCAGATATATGATTCACATATCTTTTCTCCCATTCTTAGGGTTTCCTTTTCACTCTGTTAATAGTGTTCTTTGCACAAAAGTTCTTAGATTTTTGAGTGCTGTTTGTCTATTTTTGCTTTTGTTGCTTATACTTTTGGTGTTATAGCCATGAAATCATTGTCAAATCCAAGGTCATGAAGCTCTTCCTCTAACATTTGTATAGTTTTAGCTCTTATGTTTAGGTCTTTGATCCATTTTAAGTTAGTTTTTGTGTATGATGTCAGGTAATGGTCCAACTTATCTTTTGCATGTGGATATTTAGTTTTCCCCACACCGTTTGTTGAAAAGATTGTCATTTCCCCATTGAATAGTCTTGACACTCTTGTCAAAAATCCTTTGGCAGGGTTTATTTCTGGGCTCTCTATTTTATTCCATTGATCTGTATGTCTGTCTTTATGCCAGTACCGTGCTGTCTTGGCTACTGTATTTTTGTAGTAAGTTTCCAGTTGTTTATTTTTTTGTGTAGAAAAACACTAGTGGCTTTTAATATTAATTTAATAATCATATATCTTACTGAATTCTTACAGTTTTTCAACTTATTGCACAAGGATATAATTATGTCTACTGCAACTAATTATAAGTGCTACTTCCTCTCAAAATTTGTCTTTTTTTGTCTAATTACATTAGCTTTAAAACAATGTTAAATGATTATGCTGGCTATATACTGTATTTTTTTTCTCATTTCTGCATTAATAGAAATTCTCCTAATATTTCGTTATAGAATATGATGTGGCTTTTGGTTTGAGATACATTCCTAAACTTTTGAGGTTGACATCAAAAAGCTTTTAATTGCAGTTTGGCACTTAAGTGCAATTTGTTTCTTCTTACCACTATCAAGAATGGAATGTTTGTCTGAAGGTATCATGAAAGAATTACCCAAGAGAATTTTTGAGTATCTCTCTCTCTCTGTCTCTGTCTCTCTCACCCTCACCATGATGTTTCAGATAATTTTAAATAGTTGATCTTTTCTGTTTTTTTTTTTTTCAGAATGGCCAAAGTTTTTTAGTCTTGGATGAGCAAAGATTTGCAAAAGAAATTCTTCCCAAATATTTCAAGCACAATAACATGGCAAGCTTTGTGAGGCAACTGAATATGTGTGAGTATGGACAGCAGTTTTTTTTGGAGTGCTGTTATCAATCACCAATTAAACCATTTTTTTCTCATTAGGTTGATAAAGGAAAATATATTCCATACAAGCACCACTAATTTTTCACTCTTGCCTATTTTAGTCATTTGAATTTTGAATCTTTTTCAGATGGTTTTCGCAAAGTAGTACATATTGACTCTGGAATTGTAAAACAGGAAAGAGATGGTCCTGTTGAATTTCAGCATCCTTACTTCAAACAAGGCCAGGATGACTTGTTGGAGAACATTAAAAGGAAGGTGAGTTACTGTTAATGTGAACTAACATCTCATGTTAGAGTATGGACATGGAGTATGCTTGGCAAAGATTATATTTTAGCTGCTGAAATTAAGACTGTTCAGAAGTACACAGGTATTCCTTTTTAAGATGAATTAGACCAGTAAAGCTTTAATTAATTATTTTCCTGTATTCTTCCCCCGTCCCCAACTTTACTGAGGGCTCAGTCTTCAGACACTTTCTAGAGGAAGGAAAATGTTTATCTTCTAATTAAAGGTGAGGAGTCATTCATTATAATGGGATGGGTGACTCCTAAGTTAGGTAAAAAAAAAGTTAGCTCCCACTAGTATACCAGCTCCCTGGAGGGCTTTTTCTGTAGTTCAGTGTTTTGTATCCAGTGCCCCCAGTAACTCTCTTGCACGTAGTAGGTATTTGGTAATACATTTTTGAATGCATTTCTTTTGCTAAAATATTTTACTAAATTCATAAAAGGGGTGGACTATGAAAGAAGACAGCCTACCATGCAGCTATTACTGCAAAAAACGTGAAATGTGGTAACAAGCTTGGAAATTACAAGGAATTTGGCAGAAGGGGGACAGAAAGATCCTAAGATTGTCCTCCTTGTGGAAACTTAAAAAATAAGCTGATTATTCCATATTTCCTCTCCCATTTAGCTATGAAGTTTATTCTTTCTCTAGAATTTTATCCTCGGCTTTTGGAACCAGATCTCAATTCCTAAACAGGCTACAAAAACCTCTTATCATAGGGAAGCTTTGAATTACAATCACTAGTGTTTAGTATTTGTTTGATTTTCTAAATTTACTTTTTGAAAGGTTTCATCTTCAAAACCAGAAGAAAATAAAATTCGTCAGGAAGATTTAACAAAAATTATCAGTAGTGCCCAGAAGGTTCAAATAAAACAAGAAACTATTGAGTCCAGGCTTTCTGAATTAAAAAGGTAAAGTATTATTTCCAAATATAATTCTAATTTGGGGTGTGTGTGTGTGTGTATGTTTGTTGGGGGTTGGAGGTTGTCTGGTGCTTTAAATACTTAGATCAGTTTGTTTAAGCCAAGATCAAAGGTCATTTTTCTGCAAGTATTGGTTCCTTTTGTGGCCAGAGACATTACCCTAATATTATGTTTTTGGTTTTTTTTTTTCCTGGGCTCAAAGCTATCCTCTTGCCTCAGCCTCCTGCCTCAGCCTCCCGAGTAGCTAGGACTATAAGCATGCATCACCACACCCAGCTAATTTTTTCTATTTTTAGTTGCTCAGCTAATTTCTTTCTATATTTAGTAGAAATGGGGTCTCACTCTTGCTGAGGCTGGTCTGGAACTCCTTACCTCAAGTGATCCTCTCGCCTCTGCCTCCCAGAGTGCTAGGATTATGGGCGTGAGCCACCACGCCCGGCCAATATTATGTTTTAATTATGGTAATTAGAAGAATATCTGAACCTAAGCACATCAGAACAATTTTATGTGTGTCTTACTGATGAAACAGTAGATCTTTAAGTTGGTGTAGAAAATATGATTCTACTTAGATTAGCTTTCATATGGTGTTCACGGACAACTGAGGGCACACTTGTCTTAAAAATCCTACATGTTACCCATCCTTTCTTTTATGGCTGTTTCTTAAGATTTCTCTATGTGGCTTACCTCTTAGGAAAAAGTAGGACACAAAAAACAGGAAAAAAAGGACACAAAAGAGTTGCCCTACTTGATACTTACTTCCACATATATTTGGGAATGTGTTATTCAAAACTTTTATCTAAAGAAAGATAGCTGCTTTATTTACTACATTTCTTGGTGTCATTATCCTAACTTGTCACAGTAATAACTTGTTTATAGAGTAGATGTGTATTACTCTTGTTAGTAAGTAGCTGGGATTTTCACTTATCCTAATAGGTGCCAAGGGCTTGAGAGTAGCTATTTTATGTACCCTCTTTCCCATTTCAAATGTGGAATATTAGTTTAGTTATTCTCACTGCAGATATCTTCATTAAAAGAGGAACTTTGGACTTTGATTTTTTTTTTGTTTTTGAATAAGCCTTGAGCCTTATAAGTATTGTAAGCCTTAGTCTTTCCCATTTTGCCTATTTAACCACTTACGCTGTTTACTCTACCTTGTATCTTGTGTTTACTAGCTGCCCTTTGACCCAATTTTTTAGATCTCATGTTTAGCCCTTAAGAAAAGGATTCCCAAATCATCTTTTCAGCCTTAGAAGTAGCCATTTTCTACTTATCTTCAGTAGGCAGATATTAGCATCTTTAAATTTGAGTCAGAAAAAATGTGATATTCAGTAAATATTAAAGAAAATCTTTTTTTCAATACCTTTATATGGAAATTAATAGTCTCTTTTGTAGTGGTTTGGATTAAGGAAGGTGGCTTTTGTGGAGATTAACAGAAGATCAAGAATTAAAGCATTTAATGGGTAGATTATCTGTCATGCCTTCTCAGCATTATCAGTGCTGCTAACATTTAATAACACAGTGCAGTTTCAATAAAAAATGGTGAATGAAGGAAAAAAACTATTAAAATTGAGCAAGTTATTGGTTTATCATATTCTTACATATGGTTTTCAAAAATAAAACATTTTAGTGGTTTGCATATCCTTTTGTTTGAGACAGATCCTAAGATAGTTTTAATGTCTGAAACTTTAGTTTGACTTTAACACCAAATTGTTTGTATGATCTGTGGCAAGTCCCCTAAATTCTCTGAATTCACTAATTTACCTTAGTGTCCTCATCTATAAAATAAAGATAACGATTCCTTTCTTGGTGGTTTTTAGAGAAGTTTTAAATAAGTAACACACATAAAATGCTTAGCATAGTACCTACAGCATAGTAAATGCTAGGTAAATGTCACTTCTTTTTGTTTCTGAGGTGATTCACAAGGCCTGAATTTACTTGGTATAGCCACAGTTGAAATGTTAGCTTATTTTTTAAATAAAGAGTTATGAGCCAGATTGTCAAAAGGAGTAAATTGCCAACTACTATAATGATGTAGGTATATTTCTTAAGTTTTTGTGTCTATATTGCCATGAGCAGCTGCTACTACAATTAAGAAGGGATGATTCTGGAGTTGTATCAAGATAGTTATACCTGTATAATTACATTCCTATGTAATTCATAGTTTTCCTAGTCTCATAAAAATATGTAGTAAAAATAAGTATAATTAAGTTCTCTAGTATTCTTAATTAAAGATACTGAGGCCTTGTTTTCTAATTTTGTTTTGTTATTTAATTATATCATAGTGAAAATGAGTCCCTTTGGAAGGAAGTGTCAGAATTACGAGCAAAGCACGCACAACAGCAGCAAGTTATTCGAAAGGTAAGAAGCTCTTTTTCCCAGAACCATATGACATTTGTTTAATGGGTACTGTTTGTGACTCAAAAAAGTCTCTATTGGGTAGTCAGTGATTGATCTTAGTTTCTTATATATTGAGTACACAAGTAGAAGTAAAACAAAGAAATCAAGTTAAGCTAAGTGTTACATATTCTTTTTAATAAAAGCATTTCTCATTAGCCAAAGATGGTCATTCTAAACTCCCAGATAATGTCTGAGTAGTTTTTAGTAAATGATCTTTTGCCTAATACAACAATTTTGAGATATTTTATTGTTGGGAGCTCCATTAATACACTACCAATTTCTTGACTTTTTAAATTAATATTAAGACAGCCTTGCTATGTTTTGGTTATTTTTTTTTTTTAACTATTAAAGGCTTAGTTAAAAATCTCAGAAGATAAACGACTGTTATTTTCAAATCAGTTGACCATATTATAGTTCAAGAAATGGTTTATCAATGTATGCCATTAATAGTGTATGTAGAAAAGCAGTTAATACAGTGTTGTAAAATGGCCCTATATTTTAGTATGAGTTGAATATTTAATGGGGGAATTGGAATCCCTCTGTTTCATTGTGTCCTTGTGATTTAATCTTCGGATATCAACTTTCATTTCTTAATGCGAGGTGAAACAAAAGTAATTAAGACTGCTATTTTTTGCTTATGAGGAAACTGGACTCTGAGTTTAAGCAACAGGTTTTTTGAGGGGGAGGGTAGTTTCAACTTGTTCCTGCTCAGAAAGCCCTTGAGCTAAAAATAGGGTTATGACTGACAGGATCTGGGTCTGGTAGAGCAGGCTTAGAGCAGAGATGAATAGCAGTAGCAGCCTTTGGACTGTAGTAAAAATAAATATACCATTTTTTAAAAAATCAGTATGCAAGTGAAGGTTGAGTGTAGTAGAGTTCAATTCTAAGTGTTTAGTCTGAGTACATACGTTTTTAAAATGTCTATAGGTGACTCTCATACACAGCCCTGTTAAAAATATCTAATTTAAAACAATAGATGTACCTTAACTTGTACTTTATGGAGAAAAATCTGTTGTTGTTTTTTGGAAACAATGTTTTAGTTAATGATCAGCTTCAATGCTCCATAATCTGTAGATTTTTTTTTTTCTAAAAGCAAGGATGGTTGGTAAAATATTTATATTATGTCTTAATTTTTCATGAATGAACACTAACATTCTGTCTGCTGAAATTTGGGTTTGAATCTATGTGTTTTGGTGAGTGGAGCTTACATAATACATGATAACAACCAATAATTTTTACTCTGCTTCTGGAATTGGGTACTAACCCTGCCATTTACTCTTTGGCCATGGATTAATTGAGAATAGTATGTGTGAGGTACCAGTTAAAGGATTCGTCAGGTACAGAAATTAGATGCTGTAAATGTTAGATGCCTCATCTTTAGAGAAAAACTCTGTGCAACATGATGGAGAGATGTCAAAAGAGAACTTAGATGTAGAATAGATCTCAGGATAATTTTAGTCAATGATTTATGTTGTTATAAATTCAACCACTGATATTTTTAGAATCTTTCCGTAAATTTATAAATAAAAAGCATTTAAATTGAATTGGTTCACAGGTATCTTTAAGCTTAAATGTTGTCTTTTCACTAGCTGTCAGTATTTTCTTCTGAATAGGCATTTTAGGGACTAACCATCTTTTCAAAGACTCTAATGTTTTCTAACTCTTAAGTTAAAATATCTATTTTTGTCCATTGAACAGATATTGATTGTAAAGTAGCCTTTTTTGGTGGAGAGGGAATGCACAATGTTAGAGCTATACGATACCTCTGATAGCTATACGATACCTCTTTGATCCTCAATTTTTTAGCGCCTTCAGGAAGTTGACAATACAATTTCAAGGCATACCTTAAGCCAGTGGTTCTCACTCACATCAGTATCCAGCCACACTGGAGAGCTTGCTAGACATATTGCTGGGCCCTATGCTCTGTATTTCACATTCAACAATTATGCAGTAGGCCTAGAATTTACATGTCTAACAAGTTCCTAGACCAATGCTGCTAGTCCATAGACCATACTTTCAGAAACACGCAATAAAATATGAAGGCTTGTTTGTATGTCTTGATCTGTTTAACTAATAGTTTTCCCTCAAAATTTAACCAGATGCTGAAGATTAAATCAATTTCTCTTGATTGTCAGGGGGAAGCTTTGACAGATACGCCTCATCATTAATCTTCATAGAATCAGCCAGTAAACTTTTTTTTAACTTGAAAATTTATGATCTATTCTGAGATGATTGGCAGTTTGTTTTGCCTCTGATTATATTACCTTGTATAAGAAAAATGTCACCTATTGAACACAAGTTTTCTCTTTTGCATTGTAATGTAATCTTCTTGGAAGTATTTGAAGTAAAAAGTTGGAATCTATATCCAGGCAAGTTTTGTGCTTATTACCAAAAAAATAACTCCTGGAAGCGCTGGTATGTTTCTTTAGACATCAGTTGTAAGATGCATCCAAATTCAAATGTTAATATGTGAAAAATATGTGACTTAGAATAGAGGATGTATATCATCTGAATTAGTTTTTAAAAGAATTAGTTTTATAAAGAATTGAGAGTCGTATAGGAAGAATTTTTATTTTATTTTCCTTTCAGATTGTCCAGTTTATTGTTACATTGGTTCAGAATAACCAACTTGTGAGTTTAAAACGTAAAAGGTAAGTTTTTATTATAAAACATTTTGACCTATACATACCAACTTTTTAGTGTTTAACCATGAATGGCCTGTATTTGCTGAGTAGTGTATGCCTGTTGTCCCAAAAGAACAGTCCTCGTTAAATTATACTCTTTACATCTCAAGAGTAGTACTATTTTCTACTGCTTTTATCCTGCTGATGTTTTGAGAGATAAGGGATAGCCTACCCTAAGTGGTCGCTTTATAGACATACATACAGTTAATAAAGAATTCATTTTTCGGCCGGGCGCGGTGGCTCACTCCTGTAATCCTAGCACTCTGGAAGGCCAAGGCGGGCGGATTGTTTGAGCTCAGGAGTTCGAGACCAGCCTGAGCATGAGCGAGACCCCGTCTCTACTAAAAATAGAAGGAAATTATATGGACAGCTAAAAATATATATAGAAAAAATTAGCCGGGCATGGTGGCACATGCCTGTAGTCCCAGCTACTTGGGAGGCTGAGGCAGAAGGATCGCTTGAGTCCAGTAGTTTGAGGTTGCTGTGGGCTAGGCTGATGCCACGGCACTCACTCTAGCCTGGGCAACAGAGCGAGACTCTGTCTCAAAAAAAAAAAAAAAGAATTCATTTTTCATTCACATTAGCAATTTAAAGTAGCACTGGGAGGCCTGAGTGAAGGAAATTCTAAAAAATGAGGCTATATGTTGAAAAAAAATCAACAGTTGTTTTATTTGATCTCTTGTATATTTAATCCACTCAATAGTCTTTTAAACCTGTATCTCACCTATGAGTTATAATACCAGTAAATGTCGGTAGCTACCATTGTCACAGCTAAAATATAAGAAGAATAATGGACAAAAGGAATAGTTGGAAAGAGAAAAAGATCATCGGTAAGGCTGTAAGATAGTGGGAAAGCTTGATTATGATTAGAGCTTTGTGGCTTTAACTCTTATCTCATCTAATTAGTTCTGAAGATATTACCTATTTATTTTTTACTATGTAAAGACAGTTCATAAAGAGTTGTGTAGTTCAGTAGACAGTGAAGTATATCTGGAGAGATTAGTTTGTTAAATTTAGTATAACAAAAGTAGTATAGAAGAATGGAGAACTAAAAGTTCTAGATATTCTTGTTCCTCGGTTTCTATTCCTAAGATATAATTGTTTTTAAGAGTTCTTTGTTTATTCTTACTGAAATTTTTTATTCATTGTTAAAGTGAGAGTGTGTGCATGTGTGTGTAAGTAGAAACAATTTAAATTCCTTGTATGTTTGCTTCACTGAACTGCGTGAATGTTCTTCATTTTCAGGCCTCTACTTCTAAACACTAATGGAGCTCAAAAGAAGAATCTGTTTCAACACATAGTCAAAGAACCAACTGATAATCACCATCATAAAGTAATTTTCTTTAGAGTCCATTTTACATTTATATCAAACTAGATTTTATTATGGCAGTGTTTCATACATTCAAAGTTTAGTGAAAAATAATATAAGTGCTCATCCCACAGTTTTATTAAATCATGTCCTTTTTCAATATTTGCTTCAGCTTATTTTAAGAAATAAATCGTTACGAATATAGTTGTCCCAGTTGCCTATTTCCAAGTTCATTTCTCTCCCTCTTTCATCTCCCCTCTCTTCCTCTCTCATCTCACCTAGAGGTAATCACTATCTTGAATTAATATTTTTTATTCCTGTGGCCATTTTGTATGTGTGAATCCAAGAATAGTATTTGATATTATTTTGTATATATCTAAACTTCATATAAATGATACCATTTTGTACATATCATTTTGCAATGTGGCTTTTTTTACTTTGTATTGCTTTTGAGATTTGTCAAACATAGAGATTTAGTTCATGTGTTTCAGTGAAGATGATGTAATAATATAATGTAATATGCATTCTTCTATTGGTTATTTTATTTCCAGCTTTTATTATAAATGTGCACTGACTAGACAGCTTTTAACTTTTTAAAAAAATATTTCAAAATATTTTTGTTTACCTTCATTTTTGTCACATACTCCAGATAATTTGTCAAACTTACATCTAGTGGCAAATTAGTCCAGTCCAGAGACTAAACCTTTTTTATTATCTTATTGTCATTGTTACTTTCAAATTTTAGAATTGTAAATATTGCCTCAGATTTATTATTAAAGTACCAAGATTTTTGTTCTTGGGTATATCAGTTAACCTCACATCTGATTCCTCTTGCCACCACTGTTTCTGAATAATCAAGCATACCTAAAACTATTTTGTTTTTAGGATTGAAGGCTTATGTAAATGGATGAAGATTTTTTAATTTAACTGGATTTATATATTTTAAAATATTTCGCCTCTGTATTTTGCCTCCATGTTGTTGTATTTAAATTTGAAGATTTTTTTTATATTATAGTAATGATTAATTTGCTTTAGAGAATTGAACTTACTTTATTAATGTAACTGTGGCCTGAATATGTTTGTACCTTAATATTAATAAAAAAAAAAATCATTGCTAAAAAGCCAGGCTGACATTTAACTGTGACATAATTGAAGTACTTCTTTTCTATTGGTGAAGCTAGTTAATGAGTAAGAAAATTTGTGTAAAAACAGAGTAGCTTGAGCTGAAATAATTTGTCAGCACAGTGGCCATCAATAATTATGCTTGAAATTTCTAGTGAGGTCTTAAGACTTTTTTTTTACTCTTTAAGTATAAAAAATACTTCAGATTTGAAAATCTTTCCATAGAAACATTCTTAGACATGTCATCTTCAGGGTCCTTTACAGTAAAAGAAAGAATTAAGTAGATTGCACATAATGTACCTCATACCTCTGTGAATTGGTGCAATTAATACCAATTAGTATATAAGTCACATAAAAGCAGAGGGCATATCTCTTTTGCTTACCATTATGTGCCCAGTTACTTTTTAAATGATAACTTGTTTGATAGTATGATTTTAATTTTTAGATGTATTTTTCTTCTGATTTTTTTAGGTTCCCCATAGTCGAACTGAAGGTTTAAAGCCAAGAGAGCGGATTTCAGATGACATCATTATTTATGATGTTACTGATGATAATGCAGATGAAGAAAATATCCCAGTTATTCCAGAAACTAATGAGGATGTTATATCTGATCCCTCCAAGTAAGGAGTTTATGAGATAAAATTTATGAAAATATTGATCACTTTTCTTATTATAGAGCTAAATTCAAAACTGCTTTGTTCTTTAATAAATTAGTATCTGTTTCATATTTGGATTATTAAACTGAATATAATAATTAAGCCAAATTATTCAACCAGATAAAGCCTCATCTCTTCTTCCCCCCAAATGAAGAAGTAATGAGAATTGATTGACTTTTTTATTTTGGAGTTGAACAGTTTTCATTGATGCTTCGTAATCTTATATCCTATGAAGTATCAGTACTGTAATTAAGCTACTCAGGAAATTTAAGCCTTTCAGTATGTGGTATGGGGAGAGAGTTTTCATGGGGAATGAATGGATAGAATTTATTGAACTTGTCTGATAATGTAATTGGTTCTTCTTTTTCATATCTTTGATCTAGTAGCTGTAGCCAGTACCCTGATATTGTCATAGTTGAAGATGACAATGAAGATGAGTATGCACCTGTCATCCAGAGTGGAGAGCAGAGTGAACCAGCCAGAGAATCCCTAAGTTCAGGCAGTGATGGCACCAACCCTCTCATGTCTAGTGCTGTCCAGCTAAATGGCTCATCTAGTCTGACCACAGAAGATCCTGTGACCATGATGGATTCCATTTTGAATGATAACATCAATCTTTTGGGAAAGTGAGTGCTCATCTAGATATTTTATAAAATTATTTGCTTTCTGTGTTCACTTCACATATTCTGTTACTCTTTGAGTGATCTTCCTTTGAGATGATAAGCCCATGTAGTCTATCTTTCTCTGTTTTGTTCAGGGTTGATCTCTGTAATGAAAGGAATTTAATCATCCCAAGAGTAGTCTTTGGATTTTCCTGGCAGTTCCTCACATTTCTTTAATGAAATACTTGTTTTGAGTATACATAAGGTGTTTGTGATTTTGTGTGTTTGTCTTCGTATTAGGACTATATAGAATAATATAATTTCTATTAAGGGACTTATTTTGTAACATAAAGAAAACTAATAATCAGTAATGAGTTTAAACATTTTATAACGGTATAGAGGAAAAAGGTGAATCAGACTGTGTTGCAGAAGCTTTTTTCTGCAAATACTAAAGTTTTGTAAGTTTGTAAAGACTATGAGTTCTCAGTTAACCACCTTTCCAGGAATCTGAAATCTTAAACTCGTTTGAGATTAAGAACTGGTAAGGATTCAGCAGTTGCTAGCAGTATTTTACCTAACCAGGTTGAAATGGTGATTTTTAAATATAAAAACAAGGAAATCTAACATTTGATTTTTTTTTTTTTTTTTTACCTTTTTTTGTTAGGGTTGAGCTGTTGGATTATCTTGACAGTATTGATTGCAGTTTAGAGGACTTCCAAGCCATGCTGTCAGGAAGACAGTTTAGCATAGACCCAGATCTCCTGGTTGATGTAGGTACTTTGGATAATCTTTTCTGTACTGGTAATTTATGTATTTATGTATGTTATTTAAAAATGATCACATCTTTTTTTTTGTATTATACACTGTTGTTTTTATTTTCTTGTTTTAAAATGGGTGGTTTTATTTATCAGAAAGAAGGAACACATGGGTTTGGGACTTTGAAGGAGGGTAATCACTACCTGCTCCTGAATAGGGCAGTTCAGTTAATCCCCTGTGACAACATATCAAATCTGTTCAGCAGTACTATTAAATCCAGGTCTTGCCTAGACTTGTCACTGTGTTATGTTTTGCTCTGGGATAAATTGTTACTGAATAGAAATCTGTAAAAATTAGTAATAGAGGTACTTAGCCAAGAAATAACATGGACACATTTATTAATACTTTGGGAATTAATTAACATTTTCTATTCAAATATATTTTTAATATATTTGCTATATTTTTGTGTCTTTAGTCCCAAGATTCCCCTGCTTCAGTTTCCACGACCATCTCTATGAACTTGACTCCAATATTGTCTGGGCTGTGAATCCTTATCTACCATTTCTGACACTAATCACCTTTCTCACTGTCTTCCCTCTTGTTCCTGCTATTTCTCCTTTCCTTACCTAAAGCTTCCTAGATGGCCTGGTCCTGCTCAGATGAATCTTTTTCTCTGTCCTTTGTCCATTTTCTGTTGTGAATCGCTTTCTTTTTTTATCCAGAAAAGTTTTGTTACTCCTTTTTCTGTGTTTCTTGCCTTAAGTTGCAACTTCTCTCATATCAAAAGATTCTGTAGTTTTACTCTTTTAAGAACCTCTCAGTGAGGCCGAAGGAATTAGTCCTTTCTACTCTCAATCTTATTTCAAGTCCATTAATTTACCACTGTACTCCTGTACTTTTCATCAGTCATTGTCAGTGATCTGTGACTCTGTCACCCTTTCCAAATCATCAGCACCTCTGAGAGTGGATTTCACTTTCTTTGAAGATTTCCTTTCCATGCTGACCTGTGTAACTATATTAAGTGAATTAAGTATTCATGTTGTTAATGGTAACCTGACAGACCTTAATTCTATCAGCTCTTATCCCCACTTTAGAATCCAGGGACCTTTTAAAATATCCTCCCTTTAGATCACTGAGAATGAAGTCAAATGCCATAATTCTAGCCATTTACAAATCTTTGCAGTCTTTAACTAGGTCATTTTAATTCAACTTTGGAACATTTATCACACTTGTCCTCAAGATCTTATCCAGCCAGCTCCTCCCTATTCACAGAAGATAATTCATTGTGCCCTGGTCCTCTCCTAAGGTGTGTCTGTTTCCAGTTTCATATCTTTTCTTCTTAGAGGAAATACTTATTACTTCCTCTTTAAAGCTAATTTATACTGCTGCCTGCTGTCTGTATATATTTTTTTCTCTGTCCTTAGTCTTTCCCATGTGCCTTTAATAGTACAGATCTTCTCTTTCTTAAAAAACAAGCATTTTGACATTTTGCTCATTTACCATTTTGTTTCTGTTTTTCACTACAAAACGTTAGAAATGAGTGGTTATATTTGTTACCTCTTTTTCACACTGTTTTTTTTCTGAAATCTTGTATTGTTGTGCTTATTTACTCCAACCCTGTGCTGTCTGTGTTGTCTTGGTTTTCCATTCATTGTAAGTAGACTGTGTGGTTTTTTGGTTTGTTTTGCTAAATCAGTCCAGTGGGCTAGTGGAAGAAGGTTTGTTTTGATTCAGATAAGTCTGGGTTCCATTACTGACTCATGTTATTTACTAGCTACGTTACTAACCTTGGAAAATTAACCTCTCTTACCTGGTTTTCTCATCTATTAAATGTGACTACTGCCTAACATAAAGGACTGTTGCAAGAATTATAAATAATTAACACTATTATTATTGAGTGTTCTGTACAACAGAACTTTTTTCATTGACTTTAGAGGCACTGGACTTTTTTGTTCTTTTCCTGTCTGCCTAACCATCTCTATTTTCTCTAAGAGGTTTTCTTTTTTCTAATGTCTTAACTTATGGGCATTCCCAATGCACCCAATCTTTTATCCTCCTTTTTATTTTTTCTACCTTCTTTTTCTACTCTTCCTATGTGATGTGATTTTGGCTTGTGAGATTGCTCTCAAATATATATCTCCAACTCTTAGCATTTTCTAAAGTAAACTTGGCATAAGTTCTAATTCCATGCCTTTGTGATCATCGATTATATCTTGCCTCAGATTGTGTTCTATGCCATACTTTGCTTTATTCTCTATATTAGTTACCCTTTATAGCTTTCTTATTTTCTATAGTGGTATCAGACTTCTGTTTAATCACCCAGGATAGTTATCACAGAATCACCTTGGTTTCCCTTTCTTTATCTTTATCTCATCACTCACTGAGTCCTGTCTGTTTTCTAAAATAGTATTCACAAGGCATCCCTACTCTCTGTTTCCACTTTTGCTTCTCTCATTCAAGAGCCTCATTATTTCATCCTTGAATTATGCTGTATTGTCATAAACAAAAAATCTGTGAGTTACCTTGTTTTCTGGAATGGCAAAGATGTATATCATTTGTCTGCTGGGAATACATGTAAGATATTCCTGAGTCAATGGGGTACGGGTTGTGGGGCAAAGAGGGGAAGACAGGAGCTTACACTGCTGGCCCTCCTCAGGTGCCACCCTCAGTAGGGGCAAAATCTGGTTAGGCCTGTTAGAGAATAACAGGCTGAACTGGCAGAGATTAGTTATCATGTGTAACTATCTAGTCTCAAGGATCTGAGCTGTCTTTTCTCTTCTGGGAATGGTAGTTGGAATGAAAGGAGAAAGAGGAAATGAAAAGGAAAAGCCAGGGATTTTTATAGGACTACTGTGAATGTGGAACTTTAAGGAGAAGAATTAATGTCAGAGAGAATGGAAGAAGGATCTACCTGTGGCTTCTCTGCATTTCATTCTATCCTGTAAACCATTTGGTGTGCTCATTCTCATAAAATGACCTTATTTCATTGGTCAGGCCATTCCCAAGGCTTTATTGCTGAGAGGATATGGCCTGATCCACTGACTTCACTGTACTTTTTGAATCTGTGTATATAACTCACTATTCAATTCAGAACTTCTATGTTATTTCTATATTCAATGGTCTTACCTATTTCTAGAACATACTTTACTTTCTTTGTTGTTGCTAGTGTTATATGAATGTACTATACCCTTCGTCCTCACCTTTCCAAGTTCTAACCTAACATTATCCAGGTACTGATATATATTACATAGTTGTTTCAAAGCCTTTTTGTTTGATCGTGTGTGTGTCTGTATGTACTTTCCTCCCTTCTCATTCTCTTAACTCCTTAGTACTGTTGAGCCCCACCATCCTTTGTTAAAATACTGGATTGTGTATATTACTGTTTCATGTTGGTCTTACCTCATCCTTTAGATTGTAAGCTCCTGGAGAGCAAGAATAACATCTTTATCTTGTATTCTTAATGATGACAGTTATTTCTTAGATGCTCAGTAAATCCTTGTGTAATGAATGACTTTGAAGCTTATTACTTAAACAATTTTATCTGTAAACTGGCTGGACTGAGGAGTACAATAAGCAGTTGTCTTAGCACTGACTTCCCTCACTAGGTAAGATGAATAGAACCAACAAGTAGATTTGCCATTTTGTCAGAGGGCTCTGCTTGAGGTATAATTTAGGAGACACTGTCATAGAGCAGATTCTATAAAATACTTACCTGATTAGCAGGTATTCAGTGACGTCTTAGTGTCAGAGCACAGATCTCAGCCTGGGCCACTTAAGGCCAAAGGCACTTAGAGAAAAAAAATAAAGGAAATGCAATTGAATAGAGAATCATGAAGGAGAGGGGAGGTGGGGAAAACCACCATTGTCTCAAGTGATTTATCCCACTGTTTTATAAGAAATTCTTACAACATAAAATTCTGTCTAATGCATGGGCTATCTTATTCTGCTTTTATTTGTTTTTCTTTTTGCTTTCCTGCTTTTCTCTTCCAAACTTGTTTACTGTATGTAAACTTGCTAGTGCAGGAGCTACATCTCTTCACCCAACTTGGCTGTATACAAATTTTGAACACACAATTCTTTTTTAATATTTTTTTAAACTTATCTTTCTTGTTTGGTCTTTCAGCTTTTCACTAGTTCTGTGCAGATGAGTCCCACAGATTACATCAATAATACAAAAGTAAGTTTTAATTCATGTTGCTCAGGACCCATAGCTATAAATATCTGAAAAAAGCCCCTAGGAAGCAGAGAGCAGTATCACTCCCAGTTACAAAAAGCATTTTATATTCTTACCTAATGTTTGTGATCAAGATAATAAAATTCTAAATGAAAAATTAGCTTTTGGTTATGTGGTAAGTTATTGCCCAATTCTGCTGGAACTTGTGGGATTAACTACCAGTATGAAATCAGCTTCTTTTGATGCTGGGTGATCATGTAACTGAACTTGGCATATTGAGGTATATATCTATGAAATAAATGATTGACATTTCTTCATGTTTTATGTGCTACATTTTACAGTCTTACTCCTTCTTTAAACAACTTCTCAGCATTTTTTATTGAAAATTTACTGGTACCCATATTTTCCTATATGTTCCTTTGTTTTATTAACATGTGGTAAAAACTCAGGAATTTTTACTAATTGGAGGAGAAGTAAGTTGGAACAATGATGTATGGGTTTTGGACTTTTTTTTTTTAAGTAATAAAGATTATTATTTTTTTAAACACAGGAACCTGGGCTCAGCAAATGCTGACAGGAGAGTCTTTAGAACTGGTTTCCTAGTGAGTAGTAAGGACAATTTGAAGTTGTTAGAGCAGATGTTTGTAAATCATTGTTATTTAGTATAACTTATTGTCTTGGATAGGTATATACTTCCTCTACCTTATACTACATTGTTTAGTAACCCTTGTTTTTCATTGAACATAAAGGTAAATCAAGTCCATGTTCCAGATTGGTAAAGTCAGAATTTTAGTTTTATTCTTTTTTTTTGAAGTCCAAAAAGGAGCACGTCTCAAATAAATCTGAGTGAATAGGGGTAGAATGTTCGTGACTATCAACATTGAGGATAGCTTGACCAGATTTCCTATATTTTCAAAATTACAGCATGAGCTAAAAGGATTTATGAAATTGTGAATTAGGAAGTTGATTGTACATGCAGTATCTGGATGATTTATATTAGAGGTTAGAATACTTTTTCTGTAGAGGGCCAGTAGTAAATATTTTTGGTTTTGCAGGCTGTATGTTCTCTGTTTTAGCTACTTAGCTCTGCAGTTATAGTGCAAAAGCAGATACAAATACTTAATGTGTAGCTGTGTTCTAGTAAAGCTTTACTTATAGACAAGGCAGTATGCTGAATTTGGCATATGGACCATAATTTGCCTAGATTTACACTATAAGATTCTGTGGAACACCTTAGCTCTGTGTTTCAGTAAATACGGTGGTGTTGAATGTTATTAAGTGATAGACCTGTTGAATGGACTCATACATTCATTTAGAGAATGTGCTTTACTTTTTATTGGTAGACATTGAATCATTCTTTATTCTTGGATCATCTTCCTTATTCCCAAAACCAGTAGCTTGGATACGGTTTTCAGAAATAGCAGTTAAGGAGCAAATTGGATATTGCTCTACAATATTATGGAAAAATTAGAGAGTGAGTTTTCATCATAGTTCTGAATCCAGATTAACGTTTTCAAATAATTAGCGTATCAGCTGTCATTCCCTTGCTTGTGGCAGGTATTATATGACATGGATTACAACACTTTCCTAATAAATCAGAATGCCTTATACTCCTCAGTACAGCAATCTATGTGGCCACTGTAATGAATGAGAATTTGCATTGGAACAATGAAACCCGTTTGTCATCCTGGTTCTCATGTTTTAGAATAACAGTAGCATCTTTGGAAAATACCTATTTTAGGAAGTGCAAAAATAGGTATCATTGGATTAATGTTTATGTATGTATTGTGAATGCTAAAAGATAAAAAAAAATTTTTGCAAATTTTTTAGAAAGGTTTAGTAGTTTTTATTATATTTTGGAAACCATTTTCTTCTCTGAATCCTGAAACTTACACTGCATCATTTTTTGATGAATATCGGGAATCATTAAAATTAGTTTATAGATGTTTATTGTATCATGTATACTTAAACAGCATGCAGATATCTGGGACTTGCAGGTGTCTGGGATTTACAGCTATTGAGGAAAAATTGTGAACCTCTGCACCTCAGAATTTGAACATCGTTGAAAAGAACACTGAAGAATTTAACAACATTAAGGATTTAGTTTCCCTACCACAATCAGATGTAAGGAGAGAAGACGGTGGTTGAAAGAAGCAATTTAAAGGATAGAAAGGAACTTAAGGAGCCACAGAAAGGACAAGAAGAAGCACCACCTCAACTTTGAGGCTTCTAAGTATAGGGACAAATAGTTTTCAGGATGTCACCATGTAATCCTGAGCTATTCTACATATGTTCGCTAATGCTAAGTATGGTGTTTATGAGTGATATATGTAATACATTTTTTGATCAAAACTGTTTAAAATTGAATTTAATTGCTTAAAGAGTTATCTCTAAATTAGCATTTTGAAACCAGTTGTTTTTGATTCATTCCCATCTTTTACCCTTGACAAATTCTGTCTATTCTACTATTTGAGATAACCTTTCCATTTCACAGTTATTATCATTCTAGTTCAGATTCTTTGTTTCATCCCCTTGGTGGTAATAATAGTTTTCTTAACCAGTCTTGATACTTCTACTCAAATTTCTCTCCGTAGTCCATTTTTCCTGATGTTCCCCGTTCGCATATGTTTCAGATAATATACCAATATTTGTTATCAATTTTTTATTTTTTGATATTTTTCAGGAACATATAAAATATGAAACAAGTACTTTTATATTTTTTTTTTCTTTTAGTCTGAGAATAAAGGATTAGACACTACCAAGAACAATGTAGTTCAGCCAGTTTCAGAAGAGGGAAGAAAATCTAAATCCAAACCAGGTAGGTATAGATATAGTATTAGCTTCTATAGAATTTTTTTGAATCTTATGTAGAAACAAATGCAAACCAAGGAAAGTCTTGTCATATTTAACAATTGAACAAAAATATGCTGGCTTCACTTCTGTGTATAGTGTGTTCAGGTTCCACCAATTGAATAGGTGAGGTAACAGTTCTTAAAGTTGGGGGCGGGGTTTGCTTGTTTGTTGTTATTTAACTTTAGGAGAACTGAAAGAACCTCATTTCTTATTGTTGAGTAAAGACTAACTTCTCTGACTTGCAAATTTTAAAATTTACTGACAAAAAGCATCGTGTCATTTTTTGTTTGGCTATGTAAGAGTGGTGATTGCATATGTGCACATCTCTGTTTTCGTTTTTCTCCCTTCGGCTTGAACATAGTATAAGCTGGTGATAAAAAAGTGTTTTTCTGATCTTTATAGATAAGCAGCTTATCCAGTACACTGCCTTTCCACTTCTTGCATTCCTTGATGGGAACCCTGCTTCTACTGTTGAACAGGGGAGTACAACAGCATCATCAGAAGTTATGTCCTCTGTAGATAAACCCATAGAAGTTGATGAGCTTCTGGATAGCAGCCTAGACCCAGAACCAACCCAAAGTAAGCTTGTTCGCCTGGAGCCATTGACTGAAGCTGAAGCTAGTGAAGCTACACTGTTTTATTTATGCGAACTTGCTCCTGCACCTCTGGATAGTGATATGCCACTTTTAGATAGCTAAATACCCGAGAAGTGGACTCTACATGTATATATTCATCAAAATGATGAACTATTTATTTTAAAGTATCATTTGGTACTTTTTTTTGTAAATTGCTTTGTTTTGTTTAATTAGATACTGTGGAATAAAAGCACCTTTTGCTTTTTCTCACTAACCACACATTCTTGCAAAGCTTTCAGATGTTACTCAGCTGCATAAGTACACAGATTTAATGCACATTATTGGCATATCTTTAAGTTGGATTCAAGTGGTCATTTTTCTCCAATTGTAGTAAATTGGATTCTTTGTTTTTTTTTTTAAACAAATCTGACCATTAACCCCAGTTAAACTTTTGTTTGTGTTTGTTTTACTTGTTTGATGCTGTCTGTTTGCATTGAGTGTAAGTCATTTGAACTAATGGTAGAACTCCTAAAGCTTTCTCTGTTCCGGTTACTTTTATTAAATATTTTTCACTTGGCTTATTTTTAAAACTGGGAACATAAAGTGCCTGTATCTTGTAAAACTTCATTTGTCTCTCTTGGTTCAGAGAAGTTCATTTATGTTCAAAAAAGTTCATGCATACTCAATAGGAAAGGCAAAGTTTCCAAGAGTGCTCACTGTCTGATAAGGTTCCAGCTCCGTATACATAGAAAGAAGGGGGGGGGGGGAATGGGATGGAGTCAACCCCATCCACTTAGTTGGACTAATTTTAAGTAAAGGTTTTCTGGTTTGTGTTTTTTGAACCATACTATTTAGTAAAATAAATATAATGGATGTTGAGTAGTAGTGTCTGCTCTGTGTCTTCTTTAGAGGTGACACCCTCACGAATGAAACATTTTTTTTTCCTCATAAGAGGGAGTGGCTTTAAACTGTCTGTTGTCCATTATTCTTAATATGAGTCATACCAACATCTTTGTGCCTCATCTCAAAAAACAGACTGTATATTGCTACAAGGGAATAATGATGTCTCTAAATTTAATGTATTTTAAAGTTCTTTGTTAAAAATTTTACTGGCTAGCTTTCTGTATTTCTAATAAAAAACTGAGTGAAGTGTGCCTCTCATTGTCCCGAATGAGGTAAGACCATTATCACTGGATGCCACCAAGGGCCTATTAATTTTTGCCCTGACATAAGGTAAGAGAAATAGTCAAATCTCCTCCCTTTTGAAAGTTGCTCACAAGAATTTTGGAGACTTAATGCAAGGCCAAGGCATTTTATCACTTGAAGAATTCTACCTTCAAGTAGAGGGCTGGAAATACTGCAGTTAATATCTGAATATTGGATAGGGCTATTTAATGATGAATTTCAAAGGCCATATTACATCTCAGTGTCTTAGAATTTCTTTTACTATGATGTAAATATTCAAAGTAAGGCCTATCACAGAAAGATAGGAAACCCTTAGAAAGATGTTAGAGCCCAAAGTACTTGACTCTGACGCTGGGATCTTGATGAATTCAAAACCCTGAAACAGGTTTCTACATGACCTGAAGAGATCACTTTCCTAAAGGTTGTTAAGGTAATAAGAGGAGTTTAGAAACTGAATGGGGAAAACTGAAGAGACTTTTTCTCTTTCCCTTCCCTTTCTCATTGTGGGATATGATCAATTTTCATCTCCTTGGGCATTTTGGAGCTCTAAAAGCACTCTAAAAAGAATTTTGAAAAACTTAAAAACTACCAGGGAGGTAATTGACATTTTAAGATTTTTTCATTTTAAGTTTAAATAGTGGAAGGGAATTTAGGATGTTGGTAATACTGCCAGTTTAAAATACAATTGTTATGTGCTGCTTTTAAATTTATTTAAAGGAATGTAAATACCATAATGATTTGATCTCTATTATCCATTTCACTTTCCTCAAAGAATTTTCTTATTATGCATGAAAGTTATACATTGATGATCCTGTCACACGTCTTTACAACTAAATTTGAAATTGTTTCCTGTAACTCTAGGCATTTAAGAAATTTATCTCCAATTACAAATACACAACTGGTCAAAACAGTATAAAAAGTTGTGGGTAGAGGCTTAACTGATTACCTTCCAGATCTCCTTCATGCAATCCTCTATACCCTTTACCTACCACTGGCTTGATGCAAAGGCCTATGTAGCTTCCAAGGTATGCAATCAAGAAGGAACTTGGCTTCCAGAATCACTGCTTTAGAGAGCCACCCACACTCATTTTAGACTTCAGATGAGAGAGGAACAATTACTGTTCTGCTAGAGTTTTGGGGGGTTAATCTGTTATAACTTGTATTGTTTTACTAATACAATATAGTCCAAATTTTGATCTATTATTAAACAAAAAGGTTTTATCAGAAGTACATCTTTTAGTGGGATAAACATGTCTCAGGTTTTTATAGTAATAGTTATTAAGTATCAGTTATATTCCTACTTTTGTTTTTATTGATATTAAAGTCCTAAGAAATTTTGTTTATAATACAGAACAAGTAGATGAGAAAAATTTTGTATAGCAGTGTTACTCAATTCTTTGAACTTGTTCAAAATTATATACCCAGAATTCACTATTATCAAGTTATTTTTTGTGATCTGTCAACTGGTGACTCAATTAGATCTTTCAATTTTGTTGAAAAGCAAAAAATTAGAAACCACCTAAATTACAAAGATTTTTTTTAAACCAGTTGGTGACATCTCTTTCTCACCAGTATTTAAAAGTGTCCCTTTTTTGATTATCTGCAAAATTTTCCAAAGTGCCTTGGAAAGATTCAGAATGGATAAAAGGTGTATCTGTGCTTTGTTAAGTATGAAGAGTAATTGTTAAAAGGGATGAGGATGGTGCCTTGTCCAGAGCACCTTTTCAGGCAGATTAATTTTTAGGGAAGAGAGTACACATGGGAATTGAAGATCTGGTTTCTTTAAAAATAATCTAGCTTGTGTTTACCACAGGAAGTCTCTTCTGTCTGGGAAACGAGTACTGTAGTGTGAAGACAAAAGGGTACCCCCATGTTCATCCCACCTCTAGCTTTCTTTTGCCTTACGGAGATAAAAGTAGGACCACAAAAGCTTGTGACTTACAGACAGCTAATACTCTTTCAGGGTGTGTCAGTGTGTATTTCATACAGATGGCATACTTCGGGGAGTTTAGAGCAGTGTGAGAAAAAAGGGTGTTTAGACTGGAAGAATGTCCAGCTGACACTCATGATTAACACATAGGATGCTGCATCCAAGAATTAGAGCCTAGTCCTTCATTTTAAGCACACGAAATGTTTTTTGAGAATTGATATGGCACATTAGGTCATAAAATCAGGCAATAAATTTTAAGAAATTGGTACCAGACTATAATACAAATAAACTAGAAACCAGTAGTACCATTTCGAGATTCCTTAACATTTTTGGAAATTGAAAAAGAACTAAACTTTGGGCCGGGCGTGGTGGCTCACGCTTGTAATCCTAGCCCTCTGGGAGGCCAAGACAGGTGGATTGCTCAAGGTCAGGAGTTTGAGACCAGCCTGAGCGAGACCCCGTCTCTACTAAAAATAGAAATAAAAATTATCTGGACAACTAAAAATATATATAGAAAAAATTAGCCGGGCATGGTGGCGAATGCCTGTAGTCCCAGCTACTCGGGAGGCTGAGGCAGTAGGATCGCTTAAGCCCAGGAGTTTGAGGTTGCTGTGAGCTAGGCTGACGCCACGGCACTCACTCTAGCCCGGGCAACAGAGTGAGACTCTGTCTCAAAAAAAAAAAAACAACAAAACACAAAAAAAACCTAAACTTTGGATCAAACAAGAATAATTGAAAATAATCATGTTAATGACTTTAAAAATACCCCTACATACCAAGACTTATGAGATGCAGTTTAAGTGGTATCTAGGAAAAAAAAAAATCTAGGCTTAAATGCTTTTGTTAGAAAGGATTAAGTCAAACAATAGAATAAAGCCAAATAAAATGGAAGGAAATAAAAATAACAGAAATCAATGACAGAAAACAAAGATGGAAGTGAGAACACAAAGCTAGGGCTTGTTTATTTAAAGACTATTGAAACAAAATCTTTTGTTAAGTAAGATTGAGAAAGAAAGCACAGAGAATGAAAAAAAATGAATTTTATAAATGCACCTGAAATTTAAAAATATATTAATTTGAAAACTGATGAAATAAAAAAATTACTACAAGTATTTTACCCAAACTACTTGAAGACACCTGTAATCTTAAAACTACTAAATTGTATCACTAATTTAAAATTTTCCCCAAATGCCAGCTGTAGTGTTTTACTAGTAAGTTATATCAACTTATTCCCATAGAAAATTAATATAACCACAATACTGATTCTTAATTCAGTTCATTAAAAATATTTGGTTATGTGTGCTTACATATATGTGTGTATGTATATAAACCATGCTTAAGTATGCTTATAAATGGAATGAATGACATCAATGACACAAGGGACAGAAGGGAGAAATCAGGATTATTTTGTTACTATAAAGTCTTCACTGCTCATGAAGCAGTATATTATTATTTGAAAGTGGACTTGGATTATGTGTAAATGTATATTGCAAACTCTAGAGCAACCACTAAAAAAAGGATAACCGATATGCTAGAAAGGAGAGAAAATAGAATTATATAAAATGTGCGATTAAAACCGCAAAAGGCAGAAAAAGTGGGAGATAAAAACAGGAACAAAGAACAAGGGCAACAAATAGAAAACAGTTAACATTATGGTAGATATTTCTCCAAATACAAATAATTACCTTGAATGTCAGTGGTCCAATTGGACCAATTAAAAGATTGTCAGAGTGGAGCAAAAAACAAGACCTAACTATATGTTGTTTACAAGAAACCCATTTTAAAAGAAAAGACATAGATTAAATGAATGGAGAAAAAAATACCATGGTAATACTAATCAAAAGAAAGGAGAAGTGACTATATTAATTTTAGAATAACAAACTTTAGAACAAGGATTATCAGGGATAAAAGATGTAGTACATAGTGATAAAGGAGTCCATTCTCTAAGAAGACATAATTCTTAACATGTACACACCTTGGAATAAAGGATCAGAATACATGATGCAAAAACTAATAGAACTACAGGGAGAAATAGATGAATGCATTATTATAATTGGAGATTGCAACACCCTTTATATCAGAAATAAATGGACAGATCCAGTAAGTGTAAAATTAGGAAGGACATAGTTGAACTCAATAATACCATTAATCAACTGGATATAACTGACATATATAGCTAGATTATTTTATCCAAAAACTTAATACACATTCTTCTCAAACTCACATTGAAAATTTACCAATACAGATGGCTTTCTGGGCCATAAAATGCATCTTAAGTTTAAAAGAATAGAAATTATACAATGTCTAGTCTCAGACTATAAGGGAATTAAACTAGAAATCAATAAAAGAATTGGAAAATCTCAAAATGTGATTAAACAATACACATCTCAATGACATATGGGCCAAAAAGATAGCCAGAAAAATTTAAAAGTATTTTGAACTAAATGAACATACGACTTACCAAAATTTGTGGAAAGCACTGTTTAGAGGGAAATTTATAGTATTGAATGCATGTATTAGAAAAGAAGATCTAAAAGTAGTATTATAAGCTTCCACCTTTGGAAACTAGAAAAATAAGTAGAAATTAAATCCAAAGCAAGCAGAAAAAAAATTAAAGCAGAAATCAATGAATTGAAAACAGGAAATCAATAGAGAAAACTGATGAAACCAAAAGCTGGCCTTTGAAAGACCAATAAAACCAATAAGCCTCTATCTAGCCAGACTAAGAAAAAAAGACAAATTTATTCGTAGCAAAGATGAAAGAGGGTTATCACTACAGAACCCATGGACATTATAATAATAAAGGAATACCATGAACAACTGTATGTCCACAAATCTGATAACCTAGATAAAATGGACCAAGTCCTTGAAAGACAAAATCTGCAAAAACTCACACCAGAAAAACACCCTGAATAAATCTATATCTGCTTTTGAAAGTGAATAATTAATCACCTTCCAAAACAGAAAACGCTAGGGTTCATTGGTGAATTCTTCTAAACACTTAAGAAACTATACCAATTCTCTACAAATTCTTGAAGACAGAAGCAGAGAGAATACTTCCTAACTCATTCTGTGAGGCCAGCATCACCCTAATACCAAACCAGACAAAAATATTACAAGAAAACTACAAACCAGTATCTTTCATGAACATCGCTATAAAAATCCTCAACAAAATATTTAGCAAATTGAATGTAACAATGTATAAAAGATACTGGTACACCAGTACTAAGTGGGATTTATCCCAAGTATACAAGGCTGGTTCAACATTTGAAAATCAATATAATCCATCTTATTATCAACAGGCTAAAGAAAAATCACTTGATCATATTATTAGATCCCAAAAAAGTATCTGACAAAATCCAAACCTTATTCAACAAAAACTCTGTAAAATAGGAATGGCGGGCAACTTTTTCAACTTGATAACGAATATCCACCAAAAATCCTACAGCTAACTTATTTAATGGTGAGAAATTAGAAACTTTCCTACTAAGGTCAGAACAAAGGCAAGGATGTCCCTTCTCACCATTCCTTTTCAACACTGTTAACAGAAGTCCTAATTAATGCAGTAAGACAAAAGGAAATAAAAGGTATAGTGCTTGGGAAGGAAGAACAAAAATTGTCTCTGTTAGCAGATAACATGATCACCTACCTATGTAGAAAATCCAAAAGAACAGACAGAACTGGAACTCATAAGCAATTATAGCAAGGTTGCAGGAGATATGGTTAACATACAAAAGCAAATTGCAAGGCTGGGCATGGCGGCTCATGATTGTAATCCTAGCACTCTGGGAGGCCGAGGCGGGTGGATCATTTGAGCTCAGGATTTCAAGACCAGCCTGAGCAAGAGCAAAACCCCGTCTTTACTAAAAAAAAAAATAGAAAGAAATTAGCTGAACAACTAAAAATATATAGAAAAAAATAGCCGGGCATGGTGGCGCATGCCTGTAATCCCAGCTACTCGGGAGGCTGAGGCAGAAGGATTGCTTGAACCCAGGAGTTTGAGGTTGCTGTGAGCTAGGCTGATGCCATGGCACTCTAGTCCGGGCAAAATAGTGAGACTCTGTCTCAAAAATAAATAAATAAATAAATAAATAAATAAATAAATTGCATTCTTATATACTAGCAATGAACAGGTGGAATTTGAAATTAAAAACCCAATGGCATTTATATAAGCATCCCCCAAAACTAAATATTTAGGTATAAATCTAACAAAATATGTACAACATCTACATGAAGCAAGTTACAAAACTCTGATGAAAGAAATCAAAGAACTAAAGTTTATATGCAGAGGCAAACAACCCAGAATAGCTAACACAATATTGAAGGAGAAAACTGACATTGGAAGACTGATACTACTTGTCTTCAAGACTTACTATAAAGTTAGTTAAGATAGTGTAGTACTAGTGAAAGAACAAACAAATAGATCGATGGAACAGAACAGACAGCCCAGGAATAGACCTACATATAGTAAGCTGGTCTTTGAAAAGGGGGCAAGGGCAATATAATGGAGCAAAGATAGTCTTTTCAAAATATGGTGCTGGAACTGGACATCCACGTGCAAAAAATGAATCTAGACAGACATTACACTTTTCACAAAAATTAACTTAAAATGGATCACAGACATAAATGCAAAGTTATAAAATGTTTACAAGATAACAGAAGAAAAATCTAGATGACCTTGGGTTTTGCAATGACATTTTAGATACAACACCAAAGGCACAATCCATGATCCACAAGGATCTTTCTCTTCTCTCATCCCTGACTCCAAGCAACCATCAATCCATTCTCCATTTCTATTATGTTATCATTACAAGAATGTTCTATAAATGTAATTATACTGTATGTGATCTTTTGGGATTGGTTTTCACCTATTATTCAAGTTGTTGCATGTACTAACAGTTCACTGATTTTTTATTAAGTAGCATTTGATGGTATAGATGTATTACAGTGTGTTTATTACCATCCACCCCCCACTGAAGGACATCTGGGTTTTTTAGTTTTCGCTATTCAAGTAAAGCTGCTATGAACACTTGTGTACAGATTTTTGAGTGCACGTAAGATTTTATTTATCTGGGATAAATGCCTGAGACTTTTATAGGCACTATACTGCCTAAAATACTGGAGAAACTCAGACCATTTCAAAGTAATTATTAAATAAAATATACTAACACTTGGTAACTCATAGGGGTTGTAGTATTTTCACAGTAGAAGTAGAGTCCTACATTTTTTAGTAATGGAAATTTTTATACTATCTTAAGTGTCAGTAAATGAAGGGAAGCATCAATTGGCAACTAAAAAAAATTTCTGGAAATGGAATATATTAAAAATATTCCCCAAACTGAACAAGTCGACCTACTTAAGGCTCGTTAGGGTGAGAATACCACTACATTTAGATCCAACTTCAGGGGTCACTTACAGACAACTATAAGGGTAAAAACCATCTTCAAAACAATTCAGTTATCGGAACAGAAAATGGGCAATTACTTTCAAGTGGCCGGTTCTGAGTGTTACTACAGCCACCTAAATTTGAGTTGCTAAAGAATCAATACAGTGCACACTTTCTCTGAATTCATTTATTTAGAGATAAAACACAGCCATTCAAAATTGTGGAACACAGTATCAACACACACAATAACGTTCAGGAATAAGCTGAATTGTTGTATTACGTATTAATAAATACTTTTAAAGAAGCAAATGTAGATTTAAAAAGCTTCATTAGACGCTAATGACACATACAAATAACTAAGAATTTCTACCCAAGTTTACTGTCATAATGCTTGATTTTCAGGTTGAAAGATTCTAATAATCTATATATTTCAGCTACGTGGAAGTAAATACAAAAGCATTTTAAACATCTTTTAAACCGTGTATTGTACTGTAAGCAGGAGTTTATTCTAAAATATTTCATCATTCTGCTGACCTCAGTTTATGGACAGAAGGCATGCTGAAGACCAGCAATCCACATCACATAAATTATCCACCAGTAATGATAAAATCAATTAAGCATGTATTTTGAATAGAAATTATTTTTAAATGTCACAGAGAATGCTAGGTATTGTTGGCAGACTTGAAATTTCCCAGCTTTGCCACTAATTAGCTATTTGAGCTATTTAAATCTGACCTTCAGTTTCTTCATTTTTAAAATGAGAGAACTTGATTAGATTTTATCTGAGTACCTACTGAAGTCTAGTATTTTGCAGTTTCTTGCCCTCTCAAAAATTTACCACCTTTGATTTTCAAAACTTTCAAAATGGCTTTCAATAACTTCCTTCTAACCCATGATTATCCTTTTCATAACCTTGTCTAAGTCCTTTAGTTCCTAGTATTTCTGTTGAACCCAAACTTTTGCATGGGTTTATAATGACCAAAACATTATAAAGTGAAGGCCATCTCTACCCAAGGAAGATTATAATCTCACTGGGTATTCAATTTAGTTCCTATCACCACCAGCCTGTCTTTAATGGCTCTGTGCTTCAACCTCCATACATAAAACCTACACTATTGTCCAGCAAACACTCCCTACCTGTATAAGTTCTTTACTCTCATATCAAGGGAAAAACCTGAAAAGATTTTTCAGACAACTGGCATTTTACAATAGCTACTTTCTTTGCAGTCTCCTGAAAGACAACATATCAAATATTTCAAAAGGCAGCCACACATTTGCTTTTATGCTTTCTGAAACAGCTTAAGGTCTAACACAATTTTAAACTCAAACTGTCAAGCAGTTTTGTTTTCACTCTTAATTTCACACATACAGGGCAGAGGATAAGCCTAACAATGTTAACATCAAACTCATAAAACTCTCCCTTTACAATTCATTCTAATTCACGTATCAATGCACTTGGCAAAGAAATAATAAATTGGCAAGCGGTAAAATCTAATTCATGCCAGAACAACACTGGAGAAGTTACATGGGAAGCACGTACATACACAACTTTACAAAAGTTGGGAATATTCTTTTCAAATGAGCAATGATCAAAGTGGGACTTTCATGCCACAAGTCCCATTCAGTCAAAATCACGATTTGTAAGAACAAGTGGTGCCACCAGTGTCCAAACATATAGCACGATGCCAATCCAACTGGAAGAAATTTTCACCCAGACAGCTGTCCACTGACTTTTCATCTCACGAGAGGGTTCATACCTAAAATTTAAGGGAAAACTTTTAAAAAGGGCAGAGGGAGTTGGATTATCAGCCATCAAGCTATGATACTTCATTAATTCCATAGTGTTCTTTGTACACAATCTGTGATATCAGAGATATTGTTGCTGCATCTAATTTGCTACCTTGCTTTTCTATACTGCTTTAATAGCTGGTATGAAGGTAAAAATCAGTAATTTCCTTTAATAGAATAAACACATAAGTCTCCAAAATAGTTATTTCGCATATTACTCTGAGGCACTTTATGTATTTCTGGCATGTTATTAGATACATAGAAGAGAAACAGAATGTAACCTCTGAATAAATATTACTATTACATAAAAGATTGTTCAAGGTGTATATGAGACCCCCCTGTCCTGACCTCCCTCCACCTTTCCCTTCTCAGATTTAAGAGACTAGGAAGGAAATTTATCTCACCAAGTTTAGCTGATTTTTGTGTTAATGAAACATACCAAAAAATCCTTTTGATCTAAAGTCTTAACATTTGATTTAAAATCTTAACATTTACTATTATCTAACAGCTAAAGCCCTGAATTACTAAGAACTATTTGGATTCTTATAGCTTAATATGCTACACTATAAGAATTTTAAAAAATATATTCTTTTCAATAATAAAAATCAGTAAAGGCTGCTCTTAAAGAAATATAGCAAAGAATAATTTTTTCTTCTCCATCTTTTGCTGGTACTGAAAGTCTTCTTACAAATTGTTTAAAAAATTATTAAAAACTGCCAAAACCATACAGTTCAATTTGAATCTTAACCAAATCTTTCTTCTGGACAAATTTAGAATTTTTAAAAATGAAAATACTACAAATCGCACCTTATTCTTATCAGAAAAAGGTTTATGAATTAATTTTGAAGTGATAAAAAAGAATAAATTATAGTTTTAAAGAATTCTAAGAATCCATCTATGTTAATGTATTCACACTTCTATTTCATAATTTTCAGAACTTTTAATGACAAAGTTCAAACAAAACAGAAAAAGAGGTACCTTTTACTGTACTATGTTGGGAATGAGTTTACAGTATTAAAAAAATAAACATTATGTCAGATCAGCTATCAACATACATTTTCGTAAAAACAAGTGTTAGTTTCATGAAACATTTTACTTTAATCTCTTCAAGATTTGGAACTATTTCAATGATTCTGTTACTGCTAAAGCAAAGAGGTAAACTTCGCATTTCTCATGCTGGTCCCCTTTCATTTAGCTGTAAATTTTGAAATACATCACAAGCGAAAAAGTACTTCCATATCACATCATTTTGCAAAAGAGTCCTAAAAAATCCTTCAGAATTCCCACATCCAAAGTTTTTATAAGATATAAGTACCTGTACCAGTTGGTAAGGGTCATCATGATATAAAGTGAAGCCAGGAAAAGCATGAAGTGAAAGAAGGAGTAACTGTAAGTGACACCATCCCTTTCATTATCTACAGCTCGGTGAACATCATCACCGTCCTCCAGTGATCCATCACTTCTGGCTCCACCATCTTCTATTAATGTTGATTCATCACTTGTTAGAGTCAGTTTATTAACCTGACTGTTGTTCGAAGTACGGATGCTGCATGAAAGAGAGTTTAGGAAGAAAGAAGGAAAAGAGCATTTTTAAAAAGAAACAATTCATAAATAGCTGGACTTCTCGTTTAAAAGAAAATTCCATAGTTTTTCTTACCTTGAATAAAACACACACAATAAAAAGAGGATTAGTCCTATAATTCCTTGAGCATGCCACCACTGGACTGATTGACCTTCCTTTGGAATTGTGCTTGTTGTATTGTAGCCAATTATGCTTAGTAGACTTGGGTTGCAATTTGTTTCTATAATGTAAATTAAGGGCAAATTTAAATGTTAGAATAATATAAAAAATTTTTTTATAGCATAATGAGTTCTTTTTAAATTCTTACACCCTTGAAAATTCAAAAAATTTTACTTCAAAAGGCACAAATATAACAACAAAATACTTGAAAACAACTTGTATTTATTAATAAGGTAATTCAAGGGTTTTTTTCCTTTTAAGTTTTATAGTTCTAATTTTATAGAAGTGTTTGGAAAAGTTAAATAATTTTAAACCACATGTGAGACCTGAGAGATATATTAACTCTTTATTGATTAGGAAATAGGTGAAATATTAGACGACCTTTCAAGGTTAGTAAAATTCTAGTAGATTTAGAAATAAAATGCAGGTGGTGTTCTAAACCACAATGCACTAGTTTTCCTACCACAGGAAAGAGTGAGATTACAATACTGACTTTATAAGGTTTATCCCTTTCTCAAAGTACATTGTTAAAAAAAGCAAGACAGTTTACAAAAAATACCAGTTGTGAGAACCCTAGCAAACATTTTGCAGGAATGACCAAATAAGGCATAACAACCTACTGTTTATTCAGTTTCTTTATTCTTTTGTAAGAAAGAATTAAAGTAGGGTTGGTCCAAAGTATATTTTTAACTCCATCTGTCAAACTCCATCTTACTAATGAAAATAATTCTTATCTTAAAACCAACTGAATAAAACTAATCTCTAAAGCAAATTACTAATAATTCTTTCTAACCACTTAACCTAGGAAAAGGAAGGTTTCTGTAATTTACAAAAAACAAAAAAAATCCCAACCTTCATCCAAGTGATAAAGTACCTATGGTAAAGTATCTACAGAGTTTGTAAACTCAATGAAATGAGATTCAGATAACAAACATTTTATAATTTTTTTTAGGAGAAAAGATCATTTTCTTCCTCTTTTAAAAATAGTAATTAATTTCTCACTAATTTGTTCCCCCTAATTGACTTACATTGGTTCCTATTCCCATGGAATGCTATATAACTAGCCTATGAAGAGATTCATTACAATGCCCAATGAGCATATTTAATTGCATGGTAGTAAAAGAGTAATTCAGTAATGTGAAAAACTTATACTGTTTACAGTTAAATTAGCAGGCATTTGAAGAGCTATTATTTCTTTCTATATATTGATCTTAAGCAATATGCAAACTGGATACACTTCTTATAATTCTCACACAATTTCTTATACAGGCATACCTCTCGTTATATTACACCTTCAAAAAAAAAAAAAAAACTTCGTAGATTGCACTTTTTACAAATTGAAGATTTGTGGCAATCCTGTGTTGAAAAAGTCTATCAGTGCCATTTTTCCAACATTATGTGCTCACTGTGTCTGTGTCACATTCTGTAACTCTTGTATATTTCAAACTTGTCTGTTATTATTATATGTCTTATGGTGATCTGTGATCAGTGATCTTGACATTACCATTGTCACATTTCTTTGGGGTGCCATGAACCACGCCCATATAAGACAGTAAACTTAAATAAATGTGTGTGTTATGATCACTCCACCGATCAGCCATTTCTCTGTCTGTTTCCCCTTTTTCTCCTCAGGCCTCCCTATTCCCTGAGACACAATACTGAAATTAGGTCAATTAGTAACTCTACAATGGCCTCTAAGTATTCAAGTGAAAGGAACAGTCTTATGTTTCTCATTTTAAATCAAAAGCTAGAAATGATTAAGCTTAATGAGGAAGGCATGTCAAAAGCCGAAATAAGCTGAAATCTAGTCCTCTTGCCCAGCTTAAGGAGTTAGCCAAGCACTGAATGCAAAGGAAAAAATTACTGAAGGAAGTTAGAAGTGCTACTCTAGTGAACATACGAATGGTAAAAAAGTGAAAAGGCCATCTTATTGATATGGAGAAAGTCTGAGTGGTCTGTATAGATCAAATCAGCCAGAATATTCTCTTAAGCCAAGGCATAATCCAGAGCAAAGCCCTAACTCTCTTCAATCCTACAAAGGCTGAGAGAGGTGAGGAAGTTCCAAAAGAAAAGTTTGAAGGTAGCAGACATTAGTTCATGAGGTTTGAGGAAAGAACCCATCTCCCTTACATAAAAGTGCAAGGTGAAACAAGTGCTTATGTAGAAGCTATACCAAGTTATTCAAAAGATCTAGCTAACATAATTAAGGTGGCTACACTAAACAACAGATTTTCAATGAAGAGAAAACCTCATATTGGAAGATGCCATCTAGAACTTTCATATCCACAGAGGAGATATCAATACTTGGCTCCAAAGCTTCAAAGGAAAGGTTGACTCTCTTAGGGGCTAATGTACCCAGTGACTTTAGTAGAAGCCAATGTTCATTTACCATTCTAAAAATCTCAGGACCCTCAGGAATTATGCTAAATCTACTCTGCCTTGTTCTATAAATGAAAACCAAGCCTGGGTGACAGCATACCTGTTTACAGCATGCTTTACTGAAGATTTTAAACCCAATGTTGGGAACTACTATTCTGAAAAAGATCCCTTTCAAAATAGGACTATTCACTGACGATGGACCCGGTCACCCAAGAGCTCTGATGGAGATGTACAAGGAGATTAATGTTGTTTTATGCCTGCTAACACAACATCCATTCGGTAGCCCACAGATCAAAGATAATTATGACTTTCAAGTCTTATTATTTAAAAACAATAGTAAGGCTATAGCTGTCATAGTGATTCCTCTGATGGATGTGGGCAGAGTAAATTGAAAATCTTCTGGAAAGGATTTACCATTCTAGATGCCATCAAGAACATTCGTGATTAATGGGAAGAGGTCAAAATATCAGTATTAACAGAGCGTGGGAAGTTGTTAATTCTCATGGATGACTTTGAGGGGTTCAAGACTTCAGTGGAGGAAGTAACTGCAGATGTGGTGGAAATAGCAAGAGAACTAGAATTAGAATTGGAGCCTGAAGACTGAACTGCAGCAAAGTCATGATCAAACTTGAACAGATGAGGAGTTGCTTCTTATAAATGAGCAAACAAAGTGGTTTCTTGAGCTGCAATCTGTTTCTGATGAATATGCTATGAATACTGATGAAATGACAAAAAAGGATTTAGACCATTACATAAACTCAGTTGATAATGCAGAGGCAGGGTTTGAGAAGACTGACTCTAATTTTGGAAGATGTTCTACTGTGGACAAAATGCTATCAAATAGTCTTACATGCTACACAGAAATATTTCTTGAAAGAAAGAATAACTGATGCAGCAAAGTTCACTGTCTTTAAGAAACTGAAATGGCCACCTCAACCTTCTGCAACCACTGCCCTCCATCGGTCAGCAACCATCAACATCAAGGCAAGACCTTTCGCCAGCAAAAAGATTACAACTTGCTGAAGGCTCATATGACTTAGCATTTTTTAGCAATAAAGTATTTAAAAATAGTAATAAAGATGAAAATGGTATTATTTACATTCCTTATTCCTCTGGAAGCCTTATTTTTAAGTAGCTTATTTCACAAACTTGACAATCTTTGAAAGAAAACTGCAGAACTCATTAAAAACAAATTACACAAACAAAACATACCTGGTTCATTGGTCATAGCAGACCACGTCAAATACATTGTGTAGACTGTAATTACGGAAGACTGTAACAACCCAGATCTTGGTTGTGATTCCTACAAAAAAGAAATTAAGCAACACAAATAAATATTCTTACATCATTCTAGAGTTTTGAAAACTTAGAAAGGTACAGGCTTCATAAAAACCAATGCCATGAAGAGCATACTTGGATTTTTGGCAGTATAGACATTACAGAAGCACCAATGCAGAGGAGCATGTTGACACTGATGAACGCCTTATTTTCTGAACAACTGGCTGGATGAGTGTAGTAGACAAAGAACAGGACGATAGCAACTAAAGACAGCAGATAATTCAGAGCTGTAGCTGATAACAAGGCTGTGAAAGAAATATAATTGGATAATTAGCTTTTTATCACAAACATTAGGAATTAGGCATGGGACCTATTTTATAAACAATGTCATTTTATTCAAAAATATATTTTAAGCAACTAACATTATCAGCACTATGCAGGCTATGAAAGCAGGGAAGAAAATTAATTTTGACCTTTATTGCTAAAGAATTTTATAGTCTTTACACATAGCTCACTATTATATATTTTAAAGGACAGTAAGTTAGTAACATACTAATATGATTTTTATTAGTAGTAACATCTATATTACAGGGTTTAAAAACCACATTCACATTCATTAGCCATTATTTTTAAAATAAAGAAAAATAACTGTAAGAGGAATACTACTTTAGGTTTCTAAAGAACCATAATTATTCAGTTGTAAACAAGGGCATTAACAAACAAAATTATTTTCATAGTAAATGTTAAACCCACAAAACGATGCTTTTCCTCATCAACTAAAATCTTAAAAAAATATATAGTATGCAAGAGTAAGTCATTATTTAAAAAGTCAACCTAAGATTCTTCTACATAAATTTTAACATACACAACGTTTTAGTCTTTGTGCTAATATGGGTTTAATATACAAGTATTTATGTAGATTTGCCTCACTGACAGGGTATCCATCCAACAAATACTTATTGAATGCCTACAATGCTCCAGGGCCTGGGGATACAGCAGGGAGAACAGACAGACAGAAACCCTTGCATTAAGACTTTGTATTAAAGAATAAGGTACTCTATGTAAGTGAAGTTTCCAAATGACTAAAGCTTATTTCTTTGAGCACCAAACTCTTTTGACTTTAACCTTTGAGATCAAACACCACAAACTAGTTGTATAAGAGAAATATTGGGCCAGCAGATACATTGAACTTGGCCTGCACTCTGATTTTAATTTTGTTTTTTAGCTAAAAGCCAGATTATTTCTACCCAAAAATCTAGATTTATGGCTTCTTCTAAGAAAAATCAGGCAATACTGAGTTTATATTCTCACAAGGCAACTAAGAGATGGAGCTGAGGAGTAGCTATGCACAGTGGGGCATTCACACTTTCCAATTCATTCACAGTCCCCACTATTTTCCCCATGATTGAGCATGTGCAAACTTAGTCTTCTTCCCTTATTCTTGTTATCCCTGTAAGCATCTATATTTTGATTCCTGATTTAGTGTACAACACTATAGGACTCAAGCTCATCAATCATTAATTGCATTACTATAGAAATTCCCTCAGCTGTTACTGATACACATAAAAGCATCCTTTGCCGTTATATAAAATATCCCAGAGTTGCTTTTTGTATTTTTTCTGTTTGCTATTTATAAATTGCACCATTGTGTTTATCTATTTCTAACAGTCCTCTTCCCTTTAATATTGTACATTCAACCTGCTGTAGGCTACAAAATTACACTATAAAGTACACATGCTTTCAACAATAGGCTTTGGAACACTTATTTTAGCTATTCAGGTTCCTTTGGATTCTTTCCTGGTTCTTGAGTATATTCCCAGTTAATTTGCCAAAGATCTGCTCAACAAGTTGCTGACATAATGATATGATGCCACCCACAAACTCATAAACTAAAAACCTCTTCACAGAAAAACAGACCATAAAAATCCTAAGTGATTTTCCTACAGTCTACATTATCTAGTCTCATCTTCAAAGTTCAATTATCTTGCAGTTGTTCTGTGAGATAAAAGCTTACCTGCGTACCAACACCTCGAGTTCCCTTCTTCCATTTTTTCAACCCATGATTCATTCCATGAATGGGCAAAATCAATAAGTAAGACTAGCTGTATGAGGATGAAGCAAAAGGCACCTGCCATACCTACATAAAACCACACTGAAAGAAAGAAAAAGCACACATACAAGTGAGTGACTGGTTTAGTTTTTATTATGTCCTTTCCATAATCACAGTAAAATACCTTATAAAATATCTGCATAAAACAATTTAAGAGAAAAAGATTTCTTACCAGTTGTAAAAGTTCCTTCTGGAATGAAGAATGCCCCAATAATAATTGCAATTGCAGCAGCAAATTTAAAGAACCAAAATCTAAAACAAAAAAATATATAATGTCTTATTAATAGTTATTCAACAAATATTTTCATATATGAAACGACTGAATCTTAAAGAACAGCTACATTCTATGTGACTGCTCTTTTCTTTCTAAAGAGATCCTGAAAATCAGAAAAGATAACTATTACATTAAACTGCTTTTGAGACAATTTTAAAGAAGATATATTTGCCTCTAATTCATTATGATAAAGTAAGAATATCAGTTTCATTTCACAGGTTTATTTTACACAAGTGTGATAATATGTGAAAGTATAAGGTGCATTGTACAAATAGTTTTAATAAATGCATGATGTCTCCATCCAAAATTCTGATAATATTTTAAAACAATCAATGACTAAAGGAACAAAATAAACAAAATCAACCTGTCACATCATATTTTTTCATTAATATTTATACCCCACTTGTTTATTCCTGCTGTCTTTAGTAGCACATGTCATTAGATAAGCAATAGCAGATATTAAATCAAAACACAAACAGAATACTGGAAGCGGTGCTCTACATTAAGGGAGATTGATAAAAGGAACCCTGATATTTCTGAGTTGTACAATACAACCAACCATTTAAAGAAATCAATACCCTGCTTAGATATAAAGTTCTCTATTTTGGCTGCTCTGTAGGACTAGGGAGCTATGAGTTCTATGTAGAGGGACTGGTCCACCAAAAGCTAAGAGGAGAAGGAGAAATAGCTCTTCCTTTAATAATCACAAATATGACAGATCCTCTTTTTTAGGATAAAAATAAAAAACATTACGGATCAGAAGTTAATTACTAATTATTGAAGCTATTATTTAATACCCAAAGTATGACATTTTCTAGTACAGACAAGATTTTCTTAAATCTTGTCATTCATGAATAGACAAAATAATTCTGCAAATTATATAAGTTTATTTCACCTTAAAGTTTCTTTAGATAAACCAGAAATTACTGAGAAGAGGCTACCTAGACTTTTATATTTAAGTTTATTCAAAAACTTACCCATTGTGCACTGCAGCTCTAGGATCACTGCTACTCTTCACCTTAATCATTAGTAAAGAGAGAAGAAGATAGAACATAGCCAAGCCAAAGCACAAACGGTATACAGCTTTATAGCCAACCAGAATATTACAAGGAACGACACCTTTCTCATTCTCACAAAATCCAGGAATCTAGAAAAACAAAACAGAAGTTTATGAACCATAATTTTTTCATTAGGTGAAAATTCTATGTAATCAAATAGTTTAAGTAAAGGCTTGGAAAATGGGAATTTACTTTATAGATTATGATGACCATCAAGATGAGTCTGATACAGTTTAACCAGATAAAATGAAGAGTTAAACTTCCATGTGAGCAAATGATAAACTACCAATACCAAGCCTAAACTGGATGCTTATTTTGAGCTAAAGATTTATTGATTGATGCTAAATTCTTAAAACTTGCATTCAACTGTGATATACACTGAAAGATTACGAGCTAAAATTGGGATTATATACTATCTTATTTTTACATTATTCTCTTTCAAATACCCCCAAATCAGTTTTGTACATATATATATATATATATATATATATATACACACACTACAGCTTCGGTTAATAAATAAGAAAAAAAGACTAACCTTATTCAGTTGTTCTTCCATTCCTGGTATCAACATGACACAAGCTACACATACTCCAACAAGCAAGAAAAGTGCATAGATCAATCTAGTTACAGTGGAGTTGTTCCCACTAGGACAGCATCTGCACAGCAAACATGGGGCGCTACCACACAAACATGGTATCTGGGAAAAAGAATATTATTAAAAATCAGTATAGCTTAAAATAATACAATGAAAATTTACATTCTACCTGTTCAAAAAAGAAAAAAACAAGAAAAGTAATTACCAAGGGACAAAAGTATTTGATTCATATACATCATCTACAAAGTCAAACAAAAAAGTCCTTGCACTATATACTAAGCAAAATGAATAAATTAGTTAAGACAACAAAGAGAAAGGAAATCACCAGCTGCAACCAAAATTTAGCTAAGAAAAGAAATGGAATAATCATGAGTAGCTGCTAAGCACACCCCCAGCCCTTGCCCCTTAGCTCCCAGAAATCATACTGGTGAATCCACAAAATTCTGAGAATTCTCAAATACCTCCAGGGAGGAAAAAAAGTGAATTGGCACCCCTCTCTTCTCCCTCTTTTGACTTGGTGATGGTAATAACAATGAAAACTACAACTAGAGTCAGGCAAAAAGGATAAGTAAACAACTGGGGTTACCTAACTTTGTCCAATAAACTCTACAATAAACTAGTAGTAGATCCAAGGGAATAGGGTATCTTCCCATCAGACTTCAGAAGTTGGATGAACTAAGACATTCCAGCCCTACACCTGTAACTCTGGGGGGAAAGAGTCTTAGATACCATAGTAAAGGAATATGTAGCCAGCCAAACTGAAGCAACCAATATAAGGTAGGAAGAGAGCTGCTTTATATTAAGTTTCAGCAAGAAACTTAAACAATAAAGGTCACGATAAGTAAGCAAACATACACCAGCAAAAATTAAAAATAAACAGCTCCCCTCAAAGAAAGGAATAAAAAAAAAAAGACATGGAGATTCGGGTCTGAAATAAACATAACTCAGTAAGAAAAGGAAATTCTCTACTAGTATTTCGCTTAAGCTACAGAAAAATAATAAAAAGCTAAAAAAAAAGAGATTCTCAAAAATAAAACAAAAAAAAACAGAACAAGATGGAAAGGGTGAATTAAAGAGCTAAGGAAAGAAATGAAAAAGGGAAAAAACAAAGAATAAGTTAACTATCAAGGAACAAAACAGACATAGCTGAAAATAAAATTACTGATGGAAAAGGCTTGGGATAATTACCATAAATTCAGGTCAAGATGGACAAACAGTGACCAGACTAAGCAATGGAAAAAATTAAATTAAATGATGGTTTTTCAGACAATGAACAACAGGCAATGTGGGATAGTAATTTCTGAGAGAAGACAATGTCAGCCCTATGATTGGCCCGTCTTTCTGCCTGGGGAGAATGTCCAGTGCAGGGAAGGGGATTCAGGCAGAGCCTGGCAGTCTATGTGATTTAAGGAAACAGAGTTGGGAGTTCAGGGAAGTGAAGGCAGCTAGAGTTCACAAGTAGGGAGAGTTCATTGGGCAGAACCCTGGAAAGGACAAAGCTATACAGAAAGCAAGCTCTAGCTGAGCACTGATCACGTGAATAAATTACTCAAGGGGTTTGAGGGTGGTATCTGGGAGTTCTATCATCCAGAGTGGAAAAACGTTATAAGCCATGAGTCATTTGGTAGAGATATTAGAAGGCTATTACTCAGTACTGGAGAAAAATCAGCCATAAGACTAAAGGCTACACTGGTTTCACTTAACAAAGCTTAAAAGCAAACATCAAAAAGGTCAAATTCTCTCCAAGTAAATAACCTACATCCAAGAACAAAGCCCAAGAATACTTTTTGTACTTTATAAGTATATCCAGCACTCACGGTAAAATTTACACCTGACATCTAATAAAAAATTAGCAGGCATGCAAAGCAGGAAAATACAACCTATAATGAGAATCGATCGGTCAAAACCAACCTAGAAATGATATAGATGACTGAGTTCATTTACAAACAGGACATTGTAATATTATTTTACCTGTATTTCACATGCTCAAGGAGGCACAGGAAAACTGGATCATGTTAAGGATAAACATGAAAGATTAATTTGAAAGACCCATATCAAACTTCTAGAAATGAAAAATGAAATATCTAAGCCCCCCAAATATCACTAAGACACAGAAGAAAAGACTAATGAACTTGAAGACATAACAACAGACATGATCCAGAATGAAAGAGATAAATATAAAGGATCAGAGCACTGTCAAACAACTTCAAGCAGCTTAATATAAGTGAAGCCGGAGTCCATGAATTGGACTTCAACTGGAGAGAAGTAAACTACAGAGAAGAGACAAGTGGATCCTTTTGAGGAAATAATTCCAAAAACTTTTCCAAACTTAATGAAAACTCTAAACTCACAGATCAAGAAGCTTAACAAAGCCCTAGCAAGATAAACATGATGAAAACTACACGAAGTCACATCATAATCAAATTACTTAAAAACAATGATAACCAGAAAAATCTTAAAGCAGGCAAATAATAAATTCACAGTATATACAT
This sequence comes from Lemur catta, assembly GCF_020740605.2. Lineage (NCBI taxonomy): Eukaryota > Metazoa > Chordata > Mammalia > Primates > Lemuridae > Lemur > Lemur catta. Next base: position 112,090,126 of record NC_059129.1, read on the forward strand.
AGGAACAAAGAAATAAATCACACTTCTAGTAAGAAACATTTCAAGCCAAAAGTCAGTACTGACAGAAAAAACTGTAAACATAGAATTGTGTACTCAGTGACAGTATCTTTTAAAAATTAAGGCAAAATAAAGACAGTTTTCAGGCATGGAAAAGACCAGAGATTCAAAAACTAGCAGACCTAAAGTACCAGAAATGTTGAAGGAAATCTTTAAAGTAGAAGGAAAATTATACCAGATAGAAATCTAAATCAACATACAAAGGAATGAAGAACAATAGAAATGGTAAATATATATATATTTTTCTTATTTAAAAAGTGGGCCAGAATGACTGATAATAAATCCAAAGACATCATAAAAAAGACCCAAATCCCTCATGAATATAAACATAAAAATTTTCAGTGATATTTTAGCAAGTCAAAATATAAAAGTAATATAAAATTATATAAAAAGAATAGATAATACATAGTGACCAGGTAGGGTTTAGTCTAGGAAAGTAAGGCTGGTTCCACTTTTAAAAATCAGTCAATGAAATCCACCATATTAACAGACTAAAGAAAAAGCATTATGGCCATCTCAATTCATGTAGAAAAGCTATCTGACATAATTCAATATCTATTCATGATACAAATGCTCAGCCAACAAGGAATGGAAGAGAACACTCTCAACTTGAGAAAGGGCATTTACCATTATCTATAGCTCTCATTCATGCTTTTTTTTTTTTTTTTGAGACAGAGTCTCACTCTGTTGCCCGGGCTAGAGTGCCGTGGCATCAGCCTAGCTCACAGCAACCTCAAACTCCCGGGCTCAAGCGATCCTCCTGCCTCAGTCTCCCGAGTAGCTGGGACTACAGGCATGCACCACCATGCCTGGCTAATTTTTCTATATATATTTTAGCTGTCCATATAATTTCTTTTTATTTTTAGTAGAGACAGGGTCTCGCTCTTGCTCAGGCTGGTCTCGAACTCCTGAGCTCAAATGATCCGCCCACCTCGGCCTTCCAGAGTGCTAGGATTACAGGCGTGAGCCACCGCGCCGGCCTATAGCTCTCATTCATACTTAATGGTGAAAGTCTGAATGTTTTCTCCTTAAGATCTGGAACAAGGAAAAGATATCTGCTTTGGCCATTTGTATTCAACTTCACAGTGGAGGTCCTAGCCAATACAATGAGGCAAGAAAAAGAAATGTAAGACATACAAATTGGAATGGAAGATATAAAACTGCCCTATTCACACATAACACATCTGTCTGCATAGAAAATTCCAAAGAACCTACAAAAATGCAACTAGAACTAACAAGTGACTTTAATAAGATATCAGGATACATGGTCAATATACACATATCAATCATATCTCTACATATTAATAGTAAAAACAGAAACTGAACTTAAATACTTGGATATAAATCTAACAAAATATGTACAAGATGCCAAATTATGAAAACTATAAAACACTGGTGAAAGAAATCAAAAACCTACATAAAGGGCAAGATATACTGGCTTCATGGACTGGAAGATTCAATATTTTTAAGATGTCTTTCCAAGGTGATCTATAGATTCACCCAATTCCAATCACAATCCCAGCAGCAATTTTGCAGAAATAAACTAGGTGCTTCAAAAATTTGTATGAAAAGGCAAAGGAACTAGAATAGCTCAAACAATTCTGACAAAAAAGCAAAGCTGGAAGACATACTACCGGATTTCAAGACTAACTTTAAAGTTATGGTAATCAAAACAGTGATATGACCAAAAGGGTGGACACAAAAATAAATGGAACATAATAAAGTTCAAAAATAGACTCACACAAGTATGGCCAAGGGATTTTTGATGAAGGCACCAAACAAATCAATATGAAAAGGATAATCGTTTTAATCAACGGTGCTGAAATAACTAGATATCCATGTTTTTTCAAAAGTGAACCTTACACCATAATCAAACCACATATAAAATTAAGATTTCCTAAAAAACACAAAAGAAGAAAATGCATAAATTGGGTCTCATCAAGATTAAGAACTTTTGCCTCTTTGAAAGACACTGTTGAGAGAAAAAAATGGCAAACCACAGACTTGAAGAAAATATTTGCAAGATAGGTATCTAAAAATCACTTGTGTCCAGAATCTAAAATTCTCAACACTCAGTAATAAGAAAACAAACAACCCAGTTAAAAAATGGGCAAAGTATTTGAACAGATACTTTACCAAAGACGACATATGAACTGCAAATAAGCACAAGTACTCACTATCATTAGTTATTAGGGAAATGCACATTAAAACCATAGAGATACTACTACACAAATACTGGAATGGCTAAAGTGAAATAAACTGATAACAACAACTACTAACAAGAATGCAGTACAATTAGAATTCTGTTAGAGAATGAAAAATGGTACAGCCATTCTGGAAACCAGTTTGGCAATTTCTTGTAAGTCAACATACACCTAACTATATGATCCAGCAATCCCACTCCTAGGATATTTACCGAAGTGAAATAAGAACTTACCATCATACAAAAAGCCTTTATGGGAATGCTTATAGCTACTTTATTTGTAATCATCAAAACTCAAGTGGTGAATGGACAAATTGTGGTACATCTAAAACAAAATGCTTCTCATAAAAATGAAGCATAAAATGCTTCTCAACAATAGAAATGAACAAACTACTAATACAGGGAACAATATGAATGAATCTCAAATGAAATCACACCAAAAAAAGAAGCCAGACTCAAACGGCTACATATCCTGTACGATTCCATTTATGACATTCTAGAAAGGCAAAAACTCTAAAGACAGAAAACAGGGGTTGCCAAGGTTGGGATGGCAGAATATTTTAGCATTATGACTGTTCTGTAGTTGTTACGTGACTATATGCATTTGTCAAAACTCAAGGAACTGTATACTACAAAGAGTGGATTTTACTGTATGTAAATTATACCTTTACTAAAAAAAAGTCCTTAAAATAAAGAACCCTCTAAACTAAAAAAAGACCATTAAAAAAAAAAAAGAAAAGAAAAACAAAAAGAAAAGGAAAAATAGGACATTCAAAGATCTAATATAAGAAAAATTCCTTAGATGAAGAAATAAATCTGTGGACCAAAAGAACACACTATTTTGGGGAAGAAAAAAGTGATTAAAGATTTAAAATCAGACTTATCTCGTTATTTAATTTCAAAGTTAAACTCTTCAGATACTCAACCAGAAGAAATAAGTCACACGCACATGTGCAGAAGTGTGTTGGGAGGGGGTAGATAGCAAGTTGATGTAAGACTGAACACTATGGAAACATAACTGTATGTTCTGAAGGAAGTGAGTATACTAATATACTAGTCCGAAATGTGTCTCAAGAATATAGCAGGCATTTTCAAATATAAAAGAACTCAAGGATTTCTGCACCCATGAATTTTTTTTGAAAAATCTACTGGATGACAATATGGTTAATTAGGAGATGACATTAAAATAAAAAATCAGGGAGAAGGAGAAGCCATAGTAAAAAAGACCAGTGGAGAGCTCTGAATCCACTTAAGTTTAGAGCAGTGGTTCTAGTAATTCTATCAGAATTACCTAGAAACCTTACTAAAACATAAAATGCTGAGCCTCAGTGTTCCTAGGGTATAAACCATAATGGCAACATAAATATGGCAGTATAAAGAGCTTCTGTTTAAAGATGGCAGACAATATATGAATTTACCTATACTCCCCATAGAAACCCCAATAAAATGAAAAAGGGATTTTTTTAAAAGGAATAAAATTGAAAGGTCAAAAAGAACAGGGGAACAAATCTAATAGGTGAAAAGCAGAAGGTATTAACTACTTTAAAAGAGCAAGAAAGCTGAATTCTAAGTTATTAAAGGAGAAAGTTAACAAGCAACACAATTTGTTTAGCAGAATGCCAAAAAAGATCAGGAATTGGTGGCACCAGGTACCTCTATAAGTGATACTGAAGGTAGAGTGAAAATAGGATGACTGTATGAACGCCTTTTCAAAGAGTAGTTTGGATTCCCACACTTCATTCCATTTCTTGTGCTAACCAACTAAGAGGATAAATAAAACAGGGGTCTTGACAGATGAGCACCAAGTAGAGCTCACAACATGGGTACCAAACTAAAAACATAAAATTAAATTTTACACACTGAATATGAGAACCTCACCATTCTTTTCCCACTTGGCTCCCAGAATGCAGATATATTCCCCAGGCAGGAGATTGGAAGTTTGCTCTAGATATATCAAGAGGCCTAGATAAAAACACCTGTACTAGCCTTCTGCAATAAAATGGCACAGCCAAATCATTCCACTGCAAAGTACAGTTAACAAGTCCTACCAAGCTCTTTAGTGTCTCACTCCTAAATATGAATAGTCAAGGACACTGAATATTGAGTAGACCTCTAGCATGAATTAAAAAGGGTGGGGGTCGGGGGTATATAGGCGAACTTAAAGGAAACAAACTATGCAAGAGAAATGAAAGCATAAAAATATCTAGTATTTTTAACATACTTATGGAGTATATCATATAGATCATATAGATTATGTAAGAAAAGATAGTGTTCCATGAAACAAGCACAGGATGCTATTAAAATGAAACAGAGAACAAGAAAGAACTCTTGGTTATTAAAAATGATATGAGAGGTTTAAAAACTCAACAGAAGTCCTGAAAACAATTGATGAAATTTCTTAGAAAGTAATGCAAAAAGACAATGAGATGGACAACAGGAAACAAGAAACCCAGAGTTTCAGTCCAGGAAGCACACTATCTGAGTAACAGAGGATACAGAGAAGAAAATAATTAAAGAACTCAAATTTAATCAATTGATGGGGTGGAGGAAGAGGGACAGACCACATAGAAAAGGTTCCTAAAATGATTTCAGAATACCCGGCAGCAACACTGCAACACTACAAATCAGATTACAAACGAGCAATGCCTTCAAAATTCTGAGGGAAAATGACTTCCAACCTAGAATTCTGTGGCCATAAGTGTACCTGCTATGCTCTTCTGTCAAAAAAAACTTCACAAAAATATGGTTATAAACCAAGAAAGAACAAGGAATACAGAAAAAAAAGAGTTTCAACCCAAGAGAGGCAATGTTCATCCTCATTTGAGGATAAAGTAAGACCCAGGATAAAAACAGTGACTACCAGTACAGTAGACTAGAGCAGAAGATTCCAGGAGAGAGAACCACCAAGGCTAGATCAATCATCACGTGCATCTGAACTTACTGAGAGATGCATACAGCTGGAAAATTCTGGGGTTAAATGAACTACATACATAGAAATTAAAGTTAAGCAGTAACTCCAATGAGCACAAAAAGTTGTACATGAAAGGAAAAGTCATTGTATATTTATTACATGAGAGAACTATGAAGAGCACTGCACAGTAATAAAAATAATAAAAGAACATATTTAAGTGCTTACTATAGCTTTACATATACTAGTTCATTTAAATAGACATAATGTTCATTTAACAAAAACTATTAGTGTTATGTAAAGATAAAGGGACATAATGAGTGTGTGATTTTGGTGGGGGTGAGGGATAAGGGCCACTTGAAATCAAGGAAGGTTGCTATTCTTCATGTTTCATAGTTAGAAGACAATGTCTAAAACAAAAAAAAAAAATCAAGAATACACCATATGCATTTTATTTAGAAATACAGTGATAAATACGTAAGAAACACTAACTCCAAGAGGTAGAAATGGAGGTAGTGTACTGTTTTTAAGCTACAAAGAACTATGTGCATATGGATTTGAATTTAAAAATTATACAATTACAAGAACTAGGATGGTAGGAGGATGAGTGAATATTAATTTTTTCCATCTTTATTGGCAGTGAGTCTAAAATTAAAATATCCTTTAAAAATTTACTCCAATTTCAATGTTTATACAATCTTTCTCTTAAGCTTAAAACAGGCTTTCTCAACCATGGCACTACTGGCATTTCGCACTGAATAATTCTCTGTTGTTGGAGGCTGTGCTGTACACTGAATATTTAACATCCCTGGCTTCTACCCACTAGATGCTAGTGGCACTTTTCACCCCAAGCCATGACAGGGAAAAATGTCTGCAGACATTGCTAAATGCCATGCCCTGGTTGGGGGCGGGGAACTGTGCCCAGTTGAAAATCACTGCTATAGAAACAACTCCTCAGAGAAATCTTTTTAGGAATTTTAGGAATCTCCTGATGAAATTCTTACTTAACATTCAACAATTCCTTTATTTTTTGGTTAAATTCAAGAAAAATTAGACTTAATCTTTGTTTAAAAACATGTTTAACATGCTACCATTCCTAAGACAGTATTTTTTGTCTATTCACCCATTTGTATATATGCATGGAAGGAGAAGGAATGTTATTAGTGGTGGGATTTTGAAGGGACATTTTTACTTTCTTTGCACTCTGTATTGCTTGACCATTCATAGCAACTATGAATCATTTCTACAAAACAAGTCATTGTATTAATAAAAATCTAGGATAGATTGGTACAAAATCGGCACTCAGAAATCACTAGCTCTTTCTTCTTAACCATTTAACTATATTAAGTATCTTGGGCAAAGAAATGATAGTTATTGCATTCAAGATTCAGTCATTGAAAAAGTCAGTTCTATTCACTGACACCAATGTTGAGACTGGGAAAAGCACATAAATAGGTACGTGTGGCTGGTAACACAGGATTTAGTGGGAGGTCCAGAAATGCTTATGATAATGTTTACATTACCAATAAAAAAAAAAAAGAGACAACCCTACATGAATCATCAATAAAGATACTGCCATGAACCAAGGATTATGATCATTCTAACTCTAGGTCTCTTAAGAAGCAAACAAACAAACAAAAATCAACAATTTAACATTCCTGTCTTTGCTCAGTGGTTATTATAATTTTTTTCTTTTACACTTTTATACAGTTCAGAAATTTTCTACAATTATTTTATAAGAAAAAACTTTCATTAAATTTGACTAGCCTGCAGAAACTTGAACTAAGAACGCATGAGGCTGGTTTGTTTTTAATTCTGGCTTACCTGATCTAATTTAATGAACTGAATGCTACTTTTGAAAATTTGAATAAATTTTATTTTCACCGAAACTTCTAAGTAAATATTGACTATTAAGAATGTAAGAGGTGATTTGTTTACCATAAGGCAAATTCTCCTTCAATTACTACTGGAGTGCACTAAAATTGAACAATTAATCAATAAAGAGACAAAGGCATAAGGAAGAAAAGGGAGGAAAAAATGACTGAAACTGCAAACTCTAAAATAAATTCTAAGCTGGGTGAGGTGGTGCATGCCTGTAGTCCCAGCTACTGGGGAGGCTGAGGAGGGAAGTTCATTTGAGCCCAGGAGTTAGTTAAAGGCTGCAGTGTACTATGACTCCATCTATGAATGGTCAAAGCACTCCAGTCTGGGCAACACAGCAAGATCCTCACCTTTAAATAAATAAAACAAAAAATAAATAAATAAAATAAATTCTTGGACTGACCATAAGGACTTAAAAGTATGATGAGCAACCTTGGCCACCTAGCTTCTCTATCTGCCAGACATCTAATTATCAGAAGAAAACTGCCTCCTTGTCACGACTTTTCTAATGTACTTCGGTATTAACAGTGACTAAAAGGTAGTGTCAATTTTAGCACATTCTTCTAGTCAATAAAGGCTGTGCTCTAACATGTAAAAGTATTAATAAGAATACAATTTTTTTCCATGGTGTTCACTTAAAGCTATTTTCTTTCTGACTTAAAACACATACAAATATACTTAAAACCTTTTTTTAAAATGATAATCATCCTTCAGACAAAAAAGGAGATTGGGAATAAAACAGAAAACATGTATCCCTCCTTTTAAATCTCTTATACAAAGATCTACAGCATGCCCATTTGATACTGGACAAGCTCTAAGATTACAAATTAAATTACATGACATCTTCCCCCTCCTCCCCCAAAAATTCAAAACAATGTTATTATAACAATCACTTATTAGTTTTCAACACTTTTTATTTATTACACTAAATATGCTTCTTTTGTATAAAACAGTCAGTAGGCTCAAGTAGACTCTCTAGTATCTTACTGAAATAAAACATACCACGTATCCATGCCCAACTGCAAAAATAAAAACAGAATCAAGAAAATGGCCTGGATGGAGTAACAACCTCCACATATTATATTAAAATGTAACATTTATAGTTCAGGTAATATCAAAACCTTTTTGAAAAGATGTAAAATAAAAAAGTATGTAAAATAATAAATATGTTGGTTGATATATATACGTATATAAAATGGAATCATTGTGGGAAGTCAAATAAGCAATAGTTTGAAAGGGAATTTAGAAATAAGACTAAAGATATATGATTCGACCCCAAATACCTCGCCCAAAATTACAAATATCTTTATCAACTGTACTGATAATGTTTTATCTACTATTATGGACCAGGGAGAGGTTACTTTAAGTAAACTGAAATTTGTGCCACCTGGAACAAGAAATCTCGCCACTATACTGAATATGGTTTTATTCTAACAACTCTTTAATTAAAATGCAGCGTACACCTATAAGCATGAAATTTCAGATTACACAGGCATGTTTTATGTCTAAAAAGACAAAAGATGTTTAATGCCACAGAACTGACCAGCTTTTTCAGGTGCAAAAATTATTACTTGAGAAGCACAGTAATTCACTAATATCATTAAAGCCGAAGACCCAATGGCAGAGCTAGGACTACTCATTTCAAAAACTGTATTCCTGCATCAATATTACTGCTAGGCTGTCCCAAATAATCGGCCCTTCTTGATCACAGTCTGCGCCACAGAACAAAGAGGCCAACATGCCTCCGGGAGTGACAGTGCTGCAGTCGGAGGTCGCCAGGGACGAGATGACGAGAAGAGAGTGGGTACCCCACAGAGAGACGGAGCTAAAGACCTTTGTAGAAATGGCCTAAGCAGACACAAAAGAAAAAAAGCAAAAGGAGCCTGAAAGGAGACAGCTTTCACCAAGGAAGGCTGGGGGAGGGGCACTTCTAGCTCCCGTTACTTCTTCCATTTGGGTCATCTTCCCATCGCCACTGCACTCTACGGTCACCACGGTCCTTCGTAAGACCCAAGGCCCTGAAGCTGAATCGGAGTGACCAGAGGCGAAGAAAAGGAAATGGGGACTGAAGGCACTCCCGACTGGGTGGGCTACCTCCTTCCCGACGGGCGTCGCCCAGCCCCGCTTGCCTTCTCTTCCGCCTCTCACGCTAGCACGCCGGGGGCTGCAAAAAAAAAAAAAAACAAAACAAAACACCTTACCCAGCTCGCCACGGAGCACAGCCCCAGGACGCTCCCCATCTCCGCAACGTCGCAGTAGCCGCGGAAGCAGACAAGATGGAGACCGCGTCTCTCTGGCCTTTTGGGGCTTATTTACCATCTGCGAGGCACTTCCGGCGCGGAGCGCACCCGCCCCTCCGCCGTGCGTCACTTCCTTCGAGGCCCGAAAGGGTGTGCGACGCTTGGAGAGCGCCGTGCTGAGCTTGCGTGTGTGTGCGCGTCCCTGGGCCGGCAGCGGCTCTCCGCATGGATTTCCTTAAGAGTGCCGGAGAGAAGCTTGTGGCTGACGCAGGGGTGGCGGTAGTTTGCCAAATTAAGAATACGGTGTGAGAGAGACCTGCCTTTACCGTTTACTTGAATTTGGACATTTTTAGTAGGTCACAGAGCTGAGGTGGTGGTTCACGTTTTGCCCTCCCCTGTCAGAGGAACCTTTCGTACTGCTTTTGGGGGGAATTGCTTCATCTTTTCCAGTGTTTATCCACTGCACCTCCACTTGTTTCCCATTTCTCTCACTTTTGCATCTACTTTGTTCACTTACGTTCGGAACTTAATCCTGCAGCCCACTGCCCAGGACAAGTCTTAATGGGATATATATACATTCACCTGGGTGTTTTCAGTTCTCTGTATCACTTCTGTTTGCTGTTGAGGCACATTTTTTTATTTTCTTGTCCTATTAAAATGTTACAAGAAGTTTGCACATTCAAAAATGTTAAACTAGACAAGAGATGGTAATTATAAAAATTCAAACATATAATTGATTTTGAATGTCATGAGCCATTGAAACGTGCAACCCTTGCATTTTAGGTGACAGTACACATCTGCAGGGAATCTATTCATAAAAAAATTCTGGTTCTTATTTTTTGTAGTCATTGGTCCCTGAAAATATTCTGGGAAAAGAGTTTGACACACAGAAATAACTTGAAATAGTCATTGCCATATCTAGTAGCAAAGTGTCATAAAATCTACAAAAATTGCATGGTGGAGGTGGGGTAACACCTAGGAATCCGGCAGATCTGTGACCATTAACTGACAGGGAGCAAAAAGGAAGGAATGGGATTGATAAAAGATAATGAGTTTGGTATGGACATGTTGAACTTGAAGTTTCTGAAACATGCTTGAAAATGCAAGCTTGAAAACCAGGAGTTAATGAGATACAAAATTTAAAGTAATTTATATTGCAATTACAGTTGAAGATAAAGGATTGAGGAAGACGATCAAAAAGAAATGTGTAGAGTTACGTGAAGCCTGAATATGGAACCAAAGCTTTAACACAGGAAGAATAATCAGGTGGGGAAAAGCTGTTGACTTTAGTTTGTACCTTCTCCCTTTGGTTGTTAATATCATCTCCACACACCCTTTACCCTAAGTTCTACATTTTAAACTCTGCTTTCAGTATAAATTGTCAAAATATCTATCTAAGATACTTGACAGAGTCTCAGTATCTTCATTAGTAATATACCTACCTTACAGAGTTGCGAAGATTAAATCTTATGACATGCTCTTATAAATGATAGCACCGTGTGTAAACAAGCAATACAGTCTAGTTTCCTTTTCTTTTTTCCCCTACCAAGACTAATTAGCTTCTGTGGCTTGCCAACCTAGAATAGGCATAACCTCAACCCAAAGGGCTACTTCAATTTCTCAGATAATTATCCCAGGTTTCCTAGAATCTCCTGGTCTCTATCCTTGGGAAGGCTATCATGTCGTGACCCATAACATAGAAGTTTGCTTCCCAGACACCTTGGTATTTTTATGGATGAGGCCCAGATGATATTTAATCTTTGTGGATCATTTGGAGATCTACACAGATGCGACTTCTGATCTAGGAGAAATGTCTTTTTCTCGGGCAGACCTATAGTATTATAATTTATATGAGACTGCTTCATATACAGATCCAATAGTGGTATCTTACCAATAAAGATTATAACTTCCATACATAACTTTGTTCTGTCACAAGCCTTGGGAAGACACTTTGGGGAATCTACAAGTATGGGATATCAGAAAAGGATCTACCAAAGCTAATTAAGGAGGGGTGGCATGTTTATAGTAGAGAATTTCAAGAAAGAATTCCAGATCCACATTTTCATCTCCACAGGGAGATTCATCCGGATGCCTAATGGGCATTTAAATGCAACATATCAAAAATTGAGGTAGGTGTGTGTCACCCAATAAACTTTAAGCATCTTTACAATTTGAAATATTTTAGACCTGTAAAAATAACCATGAACTTTCCACTGTCCTCAAGAAATGAAACTTCATAAACAGAATTGCTCCTGATTGCTTTGCTCCCCCCCCCAAGAAATGGACATAGTGAATGAATGTTAGAGACCAAGTAGCAATCTGTGCTACAGTATCTTCAATTTACTGACTCTTGCAAATTGCTTTTTAAAGTTGTTTTCTCAATATACACTTTCTCCCACAGGGTATGAATTGTTTCACATATTTACCAACACTTGGGTTTGTCACACTTTAATGAACATAAGAGAAGTGAATTGTCTCATTATGCTATTAATTTGTACTTCCCTGATAACTAGTAAGGTTGAGAACTCTCTTTATTAATCATTAGGATATCCTCTCCTGTAAAAAATTGCTTTTTAAGTCTTTTGCCTATTTTTCAGAGGGATATTCATCTATTCCTTATTGAGTAGTATATGGATTTAATATATTTTTGAATGCAATTCTTTGTTATGTGTGTGGCAATTATCATCCTCCAATCTGGTCTTATCCTTTCACCTTTCTATGGTATCCTTTGATGACCCCTCAGTGTAGTTTTAAAAATTATTACAATGTAGTCAAATTTAGCAAACTTGTTCCTTAAGTTACATGACTTGTTGCTGAGAACTCCTTCTCAGTCCCAAAATTTTAAAGATATTTTCCTCTATGTATTCTACTCTGTCTTAAACTTCGCTCTTTACACTTAGGTTTTTAATTCATTTAAAACTGATTTTTGTGTATGGTATGAGGTAGAAATGCAATAGTGATATGCTGGTAAACTGGTTCTGGGTTGAGTGGGTGAGCCCTGATATTAATATGTAGCATTTGCTGATTTCCATTGTTTAAAATACTCCCAGCATGGCTGAATTCCAGCTACAATAGTTTAACAATAAGCTTTTGAAATTCATGAATATTTAGCAACTGGTCAGTTTGATCTACCTCCACTATACCACTACGTCCGATTGTATTTTAGTTTTTCATATAGATAAACAACTGTCCTAGTATGAGTTGGAGAATAACACATTCTTTCTTTCTCACCTGCAATACCTTTACTGTCATATGTCACATTTTCATACACACATGTCTGTTTCTGGACTTTCTGTTCTGTTTTATGGATTGAATTGTCCATCCTTGTGTCTCTCATACATAGTTTTAATTACATAAATAGTCGCTTTCAAATGTCTTGCTAACTAGAAGGGTTTCTTTACCTTATTCTTTTCTTCAAGCTTGTTTTTGCTGTCCTTGATCTTTTGCTCTTCCATAAATATTTTAGAGTAGAGTAGTCAAATTTGAATGATAGGGGAAAACAACCAAGATAGCTGACTAGAGACATCAATTGTTGGATTGTGCCTGCTGGAAGGTAGAATATTGGATTGAGAAAAGCGGAGAGCAATTGCAGCTCAGGTGTGGATCACAGGGAGCGATAAAAGAGATATCTGGGGACTCAATCGAGAAAAACTGTGAAGCTGAGAAGGAAGATAGAGAGGAGAAGACAGTGGTGTGGTACTGCATATTATGTTCTTGTGATTGATATTGTACATTAGCATTTTGAAGTATCTAAGAATTCCTTCTCTCCTAATGTTCTCTAAACTTATTGACCTTGGAAAACTTCTTTTCTTTCCCATGAAACATGTATTAATATATACCAGAATAATTATACTGTGGAATATAGTTTAAGACTGAGGTCCCCAACCACCAGGTCGCGGCCTGGTACCTGTTAGGAAACGGGCTGCATATCACTGCCTGAGCTCCGCAATGCTCCCCTGCCCCACCCCACCCTGTCTGTGGAAAAATTGTCTTCCATGAAACCAGTCCTTGGTGCCAAAAAGGTTGGGGACCACTGGTTTAAGAAATACTGAGGGAGGGAAGGATGAACTGCATAGCCTTCTGGCAATACTAGGATTTTTTTTTCATAACTAAACTTTTGATTAGAGTGTGGCATCAGAGAACTCAAGGTTATAGTCTTTGCCAAGAATCTGAGCATGAATTCTCTATGTTGCCAATTAAGGATGAGATATAAAATTTAATATTTGAATAAGTGAAATGTAAAATTAATAGTCCTGTAGGGAAATTCAGGGGTAAAACCAAGATCATATCAGAGTAGACATGCGCAGAAATGGGCTAAGAGAATTCTGGAATACTATAGGCAGGCTTAGAGTTTTCCTCAGAAGACAGTCCAGGTTCATTCTCACATATAGATAAGTAAAGAATTGCAGTTCCCAAGTAGAGCATAGGTATGATCATTTTGGTGTGAGAAAAATGTAAAAAGGGTTACCAAGCTTATCCTGGTCATAGTAAAAATTTCAATAATGGATTCATAAAAATCAATATTAACCAATGCAATTCCTAGAATCATTTAGGTATAAAATTTAGGTTTATGTAACTAAATAAGTTGCTCTGAAATATAGACTTGCTGGCTGTCAGTCATTTGTGTTGAGAGAATATTTACCAAAATAATTTTGGTTTCAGAATTTACCTGCATGTCAATAAAACCGTATCTTCAGCATAAAGAAAATAAAGGTCTGTAACCTTTTACCACCTCCTGTAATCCTTATTGAAATCCACACAGTTATGGTTTAGAAATCTTGCATACCAACGTTAAAAATTCCCAGTTTAACCTAGTATCAATGATCCTCCATCAATGTTGACTGAAATTAGACTCACCCTTGGTCCCATAATCCTTCCTACCTTACACAAATCTCTGTATAAACTTTAAAGTTAATTTTTAAATGGACTATATCTGTGACATATTGTGAAAATGGAACGTATTTTAAAGAAAATAATCAGGTCACATGTTTCTGGAAATTAGAAATTATACCACTTAGTTCCCTTGTTTTCAGCAGATCAATGCTGAAACTAATGAGGACTAAAACATATTGGTCCCCCCAAATAAATTGTCAAAGTATGAATAATATTTGTGCATGGTTTATGTTATATAATCCAAGGAGCTAAAGGACATATAAAAAGTATTTTATGGCTTTCTTCCAAAAATAATGAAATCCTAAATATAAACATGTTTAAGTATTTTAAGAATAAGTCAGAAGTAGATTAGGATATAATAACCCATAGGGGTCAGTATAAACTTAGAATTGGAAGAGACCATATTCTTTTTTTTTTTTTTTTTTTTTTTTTTTTTTGAGACAGAGTCTCACTTTGTTGCCCGGGCTAGAGTGAGTGCCGTGGCATCAGCCTAGCTCACAGCAACCTCAGACTCCCGGGCTTAAGCGATCCTACTGCCTCAGCCTCCCGAGTAGCTGGGACTACAGGCATGAGCCACCATGCCCGGCTAATTTTTTTGTATATATATTTTTAGTTGGCCAGATAATTTCTTTCTATTTTTGGTAGAGACGGGGTCTCACTCTTGCTCAGGCTGGTCTCGAACTCCTGACCTCGAGCGATCCACCCGCCTCGGCCTCCCAGAGCTAGGATTACAGGCGTGAGCCACCGCGCCCGGCCAGAGACCATATTCTGATTAAAGACTTGCTTTCGTCAGTTAAGACATTGTTATTTTTGAAAAAAATTCAAAAACTAAGATATGTCAAATGTTCTCCTCATTATGTTAATGTTAAACTAGCAAATGAACAATGCTCTTTCTACTGCTGAAGTCTACACCAGTAATTCCCATGATAACCAGACATATTTGTATCAGTAAAATAGATGTCTACAAAAATATATTTATTTCAGGCAGAACATACATAAATTCAGGGGAAAAAAGGAAATATTCACTATGGAAATAATAAAGTGAATAGAGAATTCAAATATGTTTCTAATGTTTAATGTACTGATTTATAATCATTAAGAAGGGAATGACTACTTGAAAAAAATGTTAATGGCATTTCTAAAACATTTTGCATCTCAAGGGCAGTTAGCTAAAATAGGTTTTAAGATTTATTGGCCTCACATAGGAGTGGATAGAATATAATAAAATCACATTGAAGAACTTCTATTAAAATAAAGCATGCATTCACAAAAGATGTTATGCTATAGAAAGAAATCAACTACTTCTATTTTGGTACTTATCAGATTTTTGAATTCTTGTTAAATATGTTGTTACGGCAATGTCTAAATCAGTGCTTTCCAACAGAAATTAAATGTGAGCCACATTTGTAATTTAAAATTTGTAGTGGCCACATTAAAAAGAGGAAAAAGAAACATGAAATTAATTTTAATAATGTATTTAATTCAATATATCCAAAATATTATCATCTCAACATGACATCAATATAAAAATTATTAGTGGGATGTTTTACATTGTTTTTCATACTAAGTCTTTAGAATCTGGTTTGTGTTATACACTTAACATCACATTTCAGTTTGGCCCAACACATTGCAAGTTCTCAATAGTCCCCATATTGGACAGTGCAGGTCTAAATGCTGAAGGAGAAAATTAAGGCAATTATCCAGGTGATACAAGGTAAAAAAACAAGCAAACATACTTTTCTCTGTGTAAGTTAATTAGATATTTTGGGTAAAGTGGTTTTAAGCCTGTGCATTTGCTTTAGATATTGAACCTATTTCATCTCAATTGACTTTTTTTTTTTTTGGTATAAGAATAAAATCTAAGAAATTTGTAAGAAGGGTAAATGTTATATTCTGATAATTATTTAGGCTATTAAACTACTATATTATTTGCAAGAAATTTGTTAGATTTGACTTTATTTTCAAGAAATACAAATATTCTATAATGTTATTTTTAGCCAAGTTATCCTGATCTCTTTTTTATTCATCTGAGTTTATGGTCTTAGCTTTCTTTGCCCCAGAATTAATAGTAATAACAGGATGATGCACAGAGGCATTTTAAGCAGCCTGATCTCAGCTGACTTCAGACAGTAATTGTTGATTCTCACCCACTTCTGTATACTTCATTCTACTGCCTGTATTTTTCATTACTACATACAACACTTTGGCAAATTCTTACATAAAGCTCTTTCTGTCAAGTGATCAAGAACTTTGGGTTTTCTTTTCTTCACAGTTTTTACCCTGTTGAAGATTTGCTTTAACTTCAAAACAATTAAAACTGTAAAAGAAAATAAAAATCTCAGAAACACCTCCCCTACCCATGGCTCCTTATGTAAAAGGGAAGGTAAAGGCCTCAGGCGCCTGTGAAGGACTCGGTGCACAGATCATTTGTTAAGGAAATTCCTTGCTGGCCTTTCATAAGCAAGGACATGCAAATTGTAACTTAGGTATGCAGGCTATGTCTAGTTCCTAAAACTAATATCTGTTCCGTTCCACGCTAATGATGAATTACAAGTTTATCTTCACAGGTTCAGAACAGAGAGAAATAGGATCAGATACTCTTCCACCTACCCAATGACATCTACATAATTGGTGCTTCCTTCACTCCCTGTTTCTCTTCTAACATTTATTGCATCTTATGTAAAAACCTGCCTTTTTTACTTGGCTCACCCCTAACATTATTTCATCACTTACCCATTCTCTGTGTGACCTGTGCAGTTTATGACTGGTTACATCATTGCATTGTTATTTTATTGTATTTCCATTGCCCAACCAGCCTAGGCTTCTTGAAGAGAGCAAGAGTGTGTCTTAGACAATTTTCTATCCTCAGGCTAGAAAAATATTAGGCCTATGCTAGGCAATCAATAAAGCTAGTTGAATAAATAAATAAATGCCTTATTTAGAAAAAACACTCAAACTATTGGTATACTGATTATAAATCAGTAACATCTCATTCATGAACCTAAAATAATATATTCATTTCGAATTTAAAGTTTTTAAACAGTTTGATCAATAATGATATAGATATAACTATAAATATAAAATTTTAGCTTAGGAAGTATAGATTTGTATAAATAAGATTACAATGAGTCGATCAATTTCTCAGAGATTTCTATACCAAATTTGCCTGCCATTCAAGTTGAAATGTGATTTTTTTTTATTGCTGCTGGTAACCCATGTTCCACCTGTGATCTGTCAGCAAGTAGTGCTATTTCTGTTTTTGGCATCGCCATCAGTAATAATTATTGCAATTGGATCTTAGCTGACAGTTTTCATTCTGCAGTGTAAGGGAAACATCCTATCATTCTTTCTGTAATAAAAAAACTAGAAAAGTTAGCTTTTTAGTAAAATTAAAAAGCAATTATTACTTTCATATAGTCTAAAATCAGGTATCTCAATGTCAAGTTTAAAGGTATAGTATTTTTAACCCCTTGGAAAATACGTATATCTCTGATATCAAGCAATATAAACCTGACATATATCTTCCTCAGTAGTGCATGAGCAAAAACACTGTACTGAACTTAATTGTTTAATTAATCTATTGACTCATTGGAAAAGAGAGAGAGGCACATAAAAAAATAATATAATTTTTTTGCTATGTTTTGAGCAGAAGGCAGTTCCAAATAGACTGTATACTTAAAGAGTAAATATAAAAGAGCACATCTTATTGTTTAACCAAAGAAAACATGTAACAATGAGGAACTAGTTAAAACTAGTTAAATTTATAGTTATTGGTAGGAATAATAAAAAATTATATTGCATAGTAGTTACAAATGGCAAGAAGTTCTAAATGCTTACAGGTGCCTTCTTTATCTTAGAAGGTAAATATGTGGATGTTTTACCTAATGTTTGACTAAATGCATATGGTGCCTAAATAGGAACTTGCCAATACATATGCTAGAAAACATTTTTCTATATTTCACTCCTGGAGAAAGATTGAGTTTTTAACAAAGAAGTCAGTTAAGGCTTCTATTCTAACATCAAATTTATATTTATATTCTGCTCTAACAATTCTATTTTAAACAACACCAGCTCTACCATCTCCCAAGTAGCCTTGCCTTGATTAAGTAAACCATTTAACCTTACATTATTTAAATATAATTTGTGTTTGGTGGTAGCTTGTGGTCTTGGTACAATTCAGAGAGAGGGGGAAACAATGGCAGATAGATATCTCACCTAATTCCCAGAAGTAAAACATGAGAAAATGTTAGAAATGGGATACAGCCATCAAGAATAAACAAAAGTAACAACATTTACCGTGAGGTTCAAGCAATCATTGAAATTTACAATAGTGTAAACATACAAAATTTTCATCAAGGTACAAAATACAATTCATGAAAAACTGTAAGCACTTTTGTGGAACTCTTCAATGCTAAAATTGCTACTAGGTTGGTATGCTGTTTCACATGTATGTGTAGACTAACTTGCTTGGTCGTGAGGAAACCTAGTGATGCTTAAGAGTTCAGTCTCTAGCAAACTGCTGAAGCAGTTTTGCACTAGTTCCCACATATGTAAAACAGGGATAATAATATCTACTTCATAGGGCTCTTATGATTAAATAATACATTTACAGTATGTAGTGGCACACAGTGGGTGTTCAGAAAGGTGCTATTTTATTTCCCTGTTGCTACTATACCAAATTACCTCAAATTTAGTGGCCTAAAGCAACACAAATTCATTATTTTACAGTTCTGAAGGTCATAAGTCCAAAATAGGTTTTGGGTGAAAATCAAGGTGTTGGTAGACTGTAGTCCTTCTGGAAGCTTTGGGGAGAACCCACTCTCTTGCCTTTTCTAGTTTTTAGAAGCTGTGTTCGTTCCTTTGTTTGCAGCCCTTCCTCATTCCAACCTCTGTTTCTGTTATATCTTTCTCTGACTCTGCCTCCCTCTTTATAAGAACCCTTGTGATTAGATTGGGCCTACCTGGTTAAACCAGCCTACTCTCCCAACTCTAGGTTGTTAACTTAATCACATCTACAAAATCCTTTTCGTCACATAGGGCAGCATATTCACAGGTTCATGAAATTAGGATATGCCTTTCTTTGGAGGGGGCCACTAGTCAGCCTACCACAGGTGCTATGATTTTGGTAATAACTGCGGAGTTTATAATTGCATAGTTAATGAATTTTTTATTCTCCTAGAGGTTTTTATAATTTTGGGCTGTGGAAAGTAACTTGATCTTTTAAGAAAATATTTTGATATTAAAAACTAAATAATTCATTTGCAAAGTATTTATCTGAAAATTTTAATGAAGCTTCTGATTTGTTTCCTTAAGGTCTTCTTTGGAGAAGCATAAAGGCACTGATAGTACTGGGCATGCCTTTGCACGTAATATACATTCAATAAATATTTATGAATAAATGGGTATAAGAATGAACTTGATGGCAGAGGGAGATAAGTGAAGGAAGATGTGGATGACACTGAGTAGTTACTTAGGATCCCATTTTCCCTTTTCCTGACCTGCAATGAAAACATTTCTTTAAGAGACTCAAAATTTCTAATGTCTTTCAAAGTTATTTTCTTGGAAATATTCTAAGATATCAAAATCCAGATAAAATAAAAGTCTGAAAATCATGCTTATTTTTTCTTAGATTGTTTAGTATTTTCTATGATAAAAATTCCAAGCAGGTATGTTGATAATCCTAAATAAATAGCTATTACTAAGCTTACAACAGTAACAAGTTTAGAGAAAAGACATCCATGATATCTATTGAAAGAGCTCTCAGAGTTTGCTTTCTACCTCCTACCCAGTCCCCCAACTTCCAGGAAAATAGAAGGCTTTAATGCAAAACAGTATTAAATTGAACTCTAGCTCACAAAGTAAAATTTCATTTTCTATCTTGTTCTCCCTCAGTGATAGCAAGGGTAATAAGTCTGGTACATTATGATGATATATCTCAATAACACTTCATTCATCTAATAAATGATACCTAAAAACATTTGCTCTCTTTTATAGATGAGCGCATAGAACAAGTGAGTGTTCTGGAAACAAAACTTGACTCTGTGGCCTGTCTTAGAATTTAACTTAAAAAGGCAGAAATGTGAGTTGCCACAAATTGTATCTAAGATGTACCTTGCAACCTTGAAAAATTTAAAAACTTTTCCTCTTAGCTTTTGAAATACCAATCAAGTTAATTTTAAGGTTCACAGCATTAAAATCAGCCTCTATTCTAGATGGTGTCAGTCTTTACTTAAAAAGATGAGACTACAGAGGTGGGGAAAGAAGCAAGTTTTTAGAAAGTATGGCTGCTTTTAACGAAAAAACCCATGAGGTTCTTTCAGCTTTTGAGGACAGAAGCTGAAAAATAAACTGAACTGAATGTGTAAAGCTTCATTGTGAATATTATATTAATTTTTAAAAACACCTCACCCATGGTGTGATCACAAATAATTTCATCTTTGTAGGCACATCTTATTTGTCATTTGTTGTTCCCAGACTCCTAGGGAATTTTTAATTTGGCATCTACTTATAAGTAAAAATAGGACTTTTCTAGTGCATTTGCTACCTCTTCCAAAATGCCTGCAGCCAATGTTAGTTGTATACAAATTGATTTTTTGATTCTTTAGGAGCCATAACACTGTCTTCTGAAGGCCCTGGTTGTGGAACAGCATGACAAATTCTTCTGACTTTCACAGTGTGACCTTCCTCTTGCATTTAAAGCCAGAATGTAGGCTTCATAAAAAGCAGGCATTATAATGCTTGAGAGATTTGTGTAGGTATTATTCATGCCAACCAATAAATATGATAGCTTTTGTACAAATAAAACCAATATTTTGTCTGAGAAAGTAGAACAGCTAAACAGTAGAAGAGTAGAACAGCTCTTCTAAAAATAGGTTGTTGAATCTGTATATATTTATCTTTGAATTAGTAGTTCAGTCCCAAATGAGAGTTTTATTCTATATATGATATTCATTTTATCTTGAAACTACACATTCAAATTCTCTATTCTTAGCTTCCCACCTAAACACTTTAAATATTTCTTGGGAAAGGTATTCGCAAATAGTTCCACATGTGACTATTTTGATCCAGTCTTTGTTAAAGCTTATTTTACAATGAACAATCTAGCTCACCTTCCTATAATGAAGCAATTTCCAAAATTTTATAGTTGAAGACTGAATTCCAAAAACGATTTCAAACTTTTAAAACATAAATGAACACTGTTCAGATTTTCTTTCTCAGTAAATAATGATAGCACCCAGAAAAGCTAAAACAAAAGTTTACTGAACTGCAGTGCAATACAGAAGTGAAAACTAAATATGAATACGTTGGGATACCAAAATTCACCAAATATCTTTGCCTCAAATGAATTCTACTATAGAAATGACCATGCAAGCATTCTCCATGCATGAAAGTACTTATGTTTGTAAACTGTATTTTCTTCTACAAAACTACATAAAACTAATTATGTTTCCATGTTTAAGAATTGATGTTTGAATTGTGTACTGAATTTTACAACCCAAATTGAAGACCTGTCATTGGCATGTTTATATAGAGAATAAGTGCCAGATGAGTGATCCAAGCCATGGAGTAACAAATTTCAAAAAAAAAAATTAACATAGTATTTCCATTATTTAATTTGCACTCTTTGGTTTCAAATATAAAATGTAAACTTATAATACCATACACATTTGTGTTATGTTATGCCATAGATCAGTAAAAAGAAACGTATTTTTATTTTGTTTTGACAGTTGATTTTTCTTAAACCTAAGCCAAATCATACATTTACATCCTTGTAGACATTTGAGTTTGTGAAAACATATTGTAATATTTTTTGGATTCTTATTTCTGTCTTAGTTAAATAAATTAATGTGAAACTACTAATAGAGAACTACTGTTGAAAAATTCCATTGCCTAAAACTCATTAGGTTAGCCAGTCATGGCATCACTTTGCTAGTCATTTATATTTTCCTACTAGAGCTGATGTTGCTGAAGGTTGCAGTCAACTATATTACTGAATATTTACAATTTTCAAAAATAAATGAAATATAAACATTTAATATGAATTGGAGTAAAAAGGAAAGATGAACATCATTTTGATTATTATATTTCATCATCCATGTCTTTAAATTAATCTTTTAGGTATTGTACACTACAGTGGTTTTAGTTCACTGGCTAGTTCACCATCTCTTTCAACTTCCTTTTAGTGCGGCTTCCTGTACTGCATAGGTTGGTAACTAAAAATTGTTTCCCACACAATTGTGAAGCTATTATTCTAAATGAGATTTAGGTTTTACCTTTCTCATGCACTTTCTTTGGCCTTGAATTTGGAACTGATTTAAGAGGGGAGGACAGTAGAGTTTAAACAGAGTCCACTTTATTGGTGGAAGTTTAGCAGGTCCAGGGTGACCATGAAACCAAGAGTTCTGGTGGTAGATTCCCTTTCCCCAGTTGCAGCTAAGGCTGTGTATTTCAGGAACTAAGTTCTGACAGCAGCTTCTGGATCTTTGGATCACATCTAGACTTGGTATTCCTGAAGCTGACAATAAAGTGGAGTGATCTGAAGGCTGCCAGGGAAGGGCTTCCTGACTTTCTTGTTTCCTGATCCTGCCAGGATCAGCAGTTGCCTTGGCTGGCTGGTTCTGGGTGATGATCTGGGATCTATTCATGACTTATCACCTATCACCCTTCCTAGTCATTTGAAAGCACCACATCTCTTGTATTAAGTCCCTGTTTCTTTAAAACAGCTACAATGCTTTCTGATGTATGTAACAGAAACCTGACTCTTATAGGGGACCCAAAATGCTGTTATCAGAAACAGAACAAGGGAAGCTGTACATGAATGAATGGAGAAAGAAGGGACGTGTCTCAGTGGGTATTAAGAAAGTACTCAAAGGTCTGCAAATCCAGTCATTCCCTATTTACTTTGTACAACCTTCATATTTTTTGTGTTTCTTTTCTCTTTAAAGGATAACTTTGATGTTTAACTTAATCTGCTTTTACTTTATAAAAATTTCAGGATGAAAGAATTGTACAGTAATTGTACAGTTTTTTAATCCTTGAATCCTGTTCACTAAAGCTAGCTTTCACCCTGAAGGTCCTTCCTCCCTTCCCCTACCACAACAAAGGCACAGCACACCTTAGAATTTTTAGGCACTAACTGTCTACAAGGGGGAAAAAGTTTCTAACCCTTAATTGAGTTGCCTAGAAAACAACATGTAGTATTATTTTTTCTTCAAGGGCATAGTTTCTATTTTTATTTCAAACATTTTCATGTATCAATGATTCTTTTTTGTTTTTAATTTTTAATTGTTAGGGGTACATAATAGTTGTATATATTTATAGGGTACATGTGACATTTTAATACATGTATACAATGTGTAATAAACAAATCAGGGTGATTGGGTTATCCACCATCTCAAATATTTATCATTTCTTTGTGTTTGGAATGCTCCAATTCTACTCTTTTAGTTATTTTAGAACATACAACTTATTAACTATAGTCATCCTGTTGTGCTATCAAATATTAAATCATGTTCACTCTATGTAACTATATTTTTTGCACCCATTAACCATCCCCACTTTATTCCCCACTCCCTGCTACCCTTCCCAGCTTCTGGTAACCATCATTCTACTTTCTACCTCCATGAGATCAATTGTTTTAATTTTTAGCTCCTACATATGAATGAGTTGAACATACAAAATTTGTCTTTCTGTGGTTGGCTTATTTCACTGAACACAATGTTCTTCAGTTCCATCCATGTTGTTGCAAATGACAGTATTTCATTCTTTTTTATAGCTGAATAATATTCTATTGTATATATATACCACATTTTCTTTATCCATTCATTCATTGATGGACAACTAGGTTGATTCCAAATCTTGACTATCATGAATAGAACTACAATAAACAAGGGAGTGTAGATATCTTTTCACTATATTCAATTCTCTTCTTTAGTATATATACCTAGCAGTGGGACTCCTGGGTCATATGGTACTTTTTTTGAGGAAGCTCCATACTGTTCTCCATAGTTTTTATACTAATTTACATTCTCACCACCAGTGTTCGAGATTTTCTCTTTCTTCACACCCTTGCCAACATTTGTTATTGCCTGTCTTTTGGATAAAAGCCATTTTAACTGGGGTGAGATGATATACCCCATTGTAGTTTTGATTAGCATTTCTCTGATGACTACTGATGAGCATTTATTCATATACATTTGGTCATTTGTGTGTCTTCTTTTGTGAAATGCCTATTCAGATCCGCGCCCCTTTTTTTTGACACAGTCTCACTCTGTCACCTGGGCTAGAGTGCCATGCTGTCAGTCTAGCTCACAGCAACCTCAAACTCCTGGGCTCAAGCAATCCTCCTGCCTCAGCCTCACAAGTTATGGGAACTACAGGTGCACACCACCACATCTGGATAATTTTTTCTATTTTTAATAGAGATGAGGTCTCACTCTTGCTCAGGCTGGTCTCGAACTCCTGAGCTCAAGAGATCCTCCTGCCTCGGCCTCCCAGAGTGCTAGGATTATAGGCATGAGCCACTGTGCCTGGCCTCTTTTGCCCATTTTTTAACCAGATTATTTTTTCCTATTGAGTTGATTGAGCTCCTTATATAGTCTAGTTCTTAGTCCCTTTCATGTGAGTAGTTTGCAAGTGTTTTCTCACATTCTGGGTTGTCTTTTCACTTTGTTAATGGGTTCCTTCACTGTATGGAAGCTTTTTAGCTTGATGTGATCCCATTTGTCCATTTTTGCTTTGGTTGCCTGTGCTTTTGATGTCTTACTCAAGAAATCTTTGCCCAGACCAGTGTCCTGGAGCATTTTCCCAGTGTTTTCTTTTGATAGTTTTATAGTTTCAGGTCTTATATTTAAGTTTTAATCCATTTTGATTTAATTTTTATATGTGGTAAGAGATAGGGATCTAATTTTATTCTTCTGCATATGGATATCCAGTTTTTCCAGCACCATTTATTGAAGAGACTGTTCTTTCCTCAATCTATATTCTTGTCACCTTTGTAGAAAATGAGTTGGCTATCAATATATGACTTATTTCTGGGTTTTCTATTCAGTTCCATTGGTCTACGTGTCTGTTTTTATGCCAGTCCCATGCTCTTTTGGTTACTACAGTTCTGTAGTATAATTTGAAGTCAGGTAATGTGATTCTTCCAGTTTTGTTCTTTTTCTCATGATGGCTTTGGCTATTCTGGGTCTTTTGTGGTTCCCTATAAATTTTAGGATTATTTTTTCTACTTCTGTGAAGAATGTCATTGGCATTTTGATAAAGATTGCATTGAATATGTAGATTGCTTTGGGTAGTATGGACATTTTAACAATATTGAGTTTTCCAAACCATGAGCATGGAATATCTTTCCATTTGTTTGTGTCCTCTTCAATTTCTTTCATCATTGCTTTATAGTTTTCATTGTAAAGATCTTTCAATTCTTTGGTTAAGTTTATTCCTAGGCATTTTATTTTATTTGTAGTTATCATAAATGGGATTACTTTTTTGGTTTCCTTTTCAGATTGCTGTTGACATAAAAATGCTGATTTTTGTATGTTGATTTTGTATTCTGCAACTTTACTGAATTTTCTTATCACTTCTAATAGTTTTTGGTGGAATCTTTAGGTTTCTCTAAATATAAGATCATATCATCTGCAAGCAAGGAGGATAATTTGAATTATTTCTTTCCAATTTGGTTGCCCTTTATTTTTTTCTCTTATCTGATTGCTCTTGCTAGAACTTCCAGTACTATGTTGCATAACAGTGATGAAAGTGGGCATCCTTGTCTTGTTCCAGATCGTAAAGGAAAAGCTTTCAGTTTTTCCCTGTTCAGCATGATACTACCTGTGAGTCTATCATATATGGCTTTCATTATGTTGAGGTTTTATTGGGTTCAGATATTTTGTAGTGTTGAGGTGCCAGATGTATTGGGGCTCCTTTATATGTTATTTGTTTCTTTTCTCTTGCTGCTCTTAGGATCCTTTCTTTGCCTGTGACCTTTGAAAGTTTGAGTATTAAATGCCTTGAGGTAGTCTTATTGGAGTTAAATCTGCTTGGTGTTCTATGACCTTCTAGTACCTAAATATTGATATCTTTCTCTAGGTTTGGAAAGTTCTCTGTTATTATTTCTTTGAATAAACTTTCCACCCCAATCTCTCTCTACCTCCTCTTTAAGGCCAGTAACTCTTAGATTTGCCCTTTTGAGGATATTTTCTAGATCTTGCAGACTCCTAGTGATATTGCCTTGGTGGCCTTGGATAAAATAGCGGAGCATTCTGGTTTACCAGGCAAAATCTCTCATTCTTTTCCCTCACTTTCCCCCAAAGAGAAGGAGTCTCACTCTTCATGCTAGGCTGCCTGGAATTGTGAGAGCAGTGATGCAAGTACTCTCTTATGGCCACCACATCTGGGACTGCTCCAGGTCACATCTAAAGCCAGCACAGTCTCACCTAATCTCCACGGTGACTACTGCCTGGCTATCAATGTATTTATTCAAGACCTAAGGGCTCTTTAGTCAGCAGGTGGTGAATCCTGCCAGGACTAGGTCCTTCCCTTCCTGGAAATGTGTTCCCTTCTGGCCCAGGGTAGGTCTAGAAATGCTTTCCAGGAGCTAAGGCCTAGAATTGGTGACTTTTACACAGGTATTTCTGAAACATTGGAGGTTTTATTCAGAGATTTCAGCTATAGGCTCTAGTGTTTGAGAGAGTACTGCTCACAACCAAGAGGGGGCAGCAGAGGGCCACCAGCATAGAGAAGAAGTACTGGAACATGTCAGTTAGGATACTGTTTCTAGCTTGGACTTGGAGAACCAGACAGATAAAAAGATTTATCCATTTATGCTAAATGCAGAAGGAGCTTGGGTTTAATAATAATCAGTTATAAGCATGTTGAGAGAATCTCTATTGTTTGTGGATAGCACTCTTGGGACAAGAACTCCGAAGAGAGGGAAAGCAAGTAAAATCCAGCTTATAGGAAGCCACGAGTTTATCATAAGGTGTGTGCCTTTTGGATCTATGATCTGCAGTTACTTCTGGGTTCTAAATCAGCAATAACATTGGGTACTCAGGGAACAATATGGGACCAAAGATAGCCTCGGTAACTTTTCCAAAAATATGTTTTTCCCACTAATTCCTATTATTGTTTCAAAGGAAATTTTCCCCCAGAGAACCAGTCTTTGCTTTTAGTGATCAAACTACCTTTTCCTTTAAGTTTCTAGTTTGACTTTGATTATTTTTGTTGCTCTAACATTTTATGTTTTGTTAGAGTACTTGTTCTTTTTATTTATTTTTCTCTATTAAGTAATTTAAGTATAAGAGATTAGTTGTTTGAGTATAGCTTTGTCATATCTTACATACATGTTAATAGAAAGAGTTCTTATTTTTTGAGAGTTTCTCAATATTCTTTACTAGAAGCTTTGGGTTTCCTTTAACCCAATAATTATTTAGGACATGTTTTCCATTTTCCACAAAGATGAGCCTTTTGTTTAAGCCATTATCATTAAATTACAGTTTTATTACATTTTAGTCGGAGAATATGACTTTTATCACTTCTATTCTAGCATAATTGAAGTTTTATATCCTAGTAGTTGATTAGTCTTTGTTTCATAAATTCTTGAAAAGGATATGTTTTCTAATATAAGTTATATATTTTTTGTCTAAACTTAACCTTATTAATTAGGATAATTTTAGCCTTTTTAACATTTTCTGAGTTTTTAAAAAGTAATCATTTTGAGCTATCAAAGCACTATGCCATGGTTTGAATTTTTATATTTCCTCGCTCCCCCAAATCCATATATTGAAATATAATCACTAATGTTATGGTGTTAATAGGTAGTGCCTTTGGGAGATGAGTGGGACAGTCCCCTTATAAATAGGTCCAAGGAAGCTCCTTCATCCTTTCCACAATGTGAGGGCACAGCTAGAAGGTGCCATCTATGAAACAGAAAATGGGTCCTCATCAGACACTGAATCTGCTGGCACCTTGGCCTTGGGTTTCCTAGTCTCCAGAAATGTGGTAAATAAATTTCTGTTGTTCATAAGCCACCCAGTTTATGGTACTTTGCTATAGCAGCCTGAATATACTAAGACACATAAGAAATGTTGACATAGTTTATAAAAAATTGTAGGGCTTTTATCTCAATTTTTTCACGTTTCTAATAGATTTTATTACACATATTTGATGCTGTGCTTTTTAGCACATAAATGTTCATTGTTCTATAACTTTGATATAGGTAGTGCCTCATTAGTAATACCTTTCTCTGAGATTCTACTTTGTCTTCTTCCATGAGGTTGAGAACTCCAAGGAATTTCATAAAATAATTTTCTGCTTAGGTAGTATGTAGAATTCACAGGCTTGTCCTTTGTCTGAGTCTTCAGGTTTATTATTTTTCCCCCTTTATCCTTCAGTATCTTTTCCTGGGCCCCAAATTTCCTTAACCATCTTATATGAGGGGTGAATTCGCCAGTCCAGCATTCACTGACTTGACCTTGGCCTTCCTCTCTGTACATTCACTATAGGTATATAGAATTCTCCTTTTGGATCCATAGCCAGGGAGGAGGTGGTTCCCACTATTCCTGTTCTTGCAGTCATTTATCTACCTTAGCTCTTCTGGAAAGAAATGGGATATTTTCCCATCCTCACTGCTTGCTTTAAATCTTTAACTGTTTTATTAAGTTGTCCTTAAGAGTGATGAGACATATGCTCATGTTAAGAGAGAATGAAATTTTAAGAGTCCTGTTAGTAACTTAAAACCAATTACTAAATCCAACTCTATGTATGGCCAAGTTAATTCCACACAAGCCTTGAACTTTCTTGCTTGAGAATTTTTTTTTTGTTGTTAATTCACATTAAATCCAAACACCAAAAGTTCAGAAAACTTGAAAAGAATGCTATAGCATCAAAAAACATTCTTGTATCTTTGGAATATTAATTAAGAAAAGCCCATCTGCTAGTTTGAACTTTGGTAACTCTGTGACCTTAATCAAGCCATTTAACTTCTCTGGACTTCCATTTACCCTTTTCTAAAAACAGGAATTGGGCCTGTGATGCCAGATGGAACCTCCTCCCTGCAGGTTTTTAGAAAGAAGTAGGGCTGTTTTTGTTGTCACAGTAACTGAAGAGTGCCATGGGGCAGGGGCCAGAATATTAGTTATCCTTTCATGCATGGGACAGTGTTATACCACAGAGAATTATCTCAATAAAAATGCCATTGATGTCCCCTTGGAAATATTGGCAGATGATCATTAAGCTTCACTAAGCTTCTTTAAAATATTTTGGTTCTTATGGTTCTAGAACATATGTTGAAAAAGTCACCTCCAAGAAAGTCTCATTTCTGTTTTTATCTGAGGAAAATACTTAATACAAAAGATAATTATATTAGCTTCTCAGGTTGTTTTTCAATATCCTAAGATTTTTGGACTACTGATTAATAATTGCTGGCAAAATATATTGAAAATCTCTGGATAAAAATCTCATTATCCACACATTCTGGTTTTTTAAAACAAACTTTCAAAGTTTTAGTATAGTTTTACATTTATAGAAAAATTGCAAAGATAGTGCCCCATGCATTCAGTTTCCAAAGCATTTTGAATACTTTCATCAGGTGATGAGGGGTGATAGTGGGTGAGTGGTATGAAATAATACAACTGAAAGAATGGGACATAGACTTGTACCATAGCAACAAGACTACACAAAACCAATTCTCTCAACAGTGCTCTTCCAAATAAATCAGTTTTTTTTATGATGTGTTTATTGAGGCAGTGCTTAGATTGGCCTACTAGAGAAACCTCTTTCCCCAATAATCTATTCAGTATTGAAGTCATTGGCTACCCAATGAGATATTAGAAATAATGGAAGAAAATTCCACCATATCCTTTGAATTTCTAAGTGGCAGAGACTATGTCATATTCATTTTTTATATTCAGTACCCAACAGATACTAGGTGTTCAGTAAATATTGAAGAAACTGAATTGTAACACTGAGGAAGGGAACAGAAGATTGTGTCTCTATTCTAACACTTTTCTATAGATAAATTTTTGTTTTCATTACATTTACACAGTTCATACAAGAAGTAATTATCTTTGAGTTTTTCCCCACATTGCTAGTTGTAAACCTTTATGCTGTGTAGTTGGGAGTTCACACAAACAATGCTGTCTGGGACTATCTGTAGAATTTTTCTGGCTGTTCCAGAGAATTAAGAACTTACATGCCTAGAATCCTATATATGGCCAATTCCTATAAAATAAGTAGGTATTACATTTTTTTAGATATGGGGAAATTTATTTTGTCATAAATGTGCCAAACATATTTTCTTTATATACATACTTAATATACTAAATTCTAGATTTTGAGGGATGAATTCTGCAGCTCATGAATTATGTAGATCTTGGCTTCTTTTCTCTCACTTTTTAGTAACTTTTCATTGCTAATTATATATTTTCCCTTAAGACTCAGGCAAGGATAATGTCTTAGTCATTTTAGGCTACTGTAAGTAAATACCACAAACTGGGTATCTTAAACAACAAACATATGTTTCTCACAGTTCTGGAGCCTGGGAAGTCCAAGAACAATGCACTGGCAGATTCAGTGTCTGGTGAGGGCCTGCTCCCTGGTTCATAGACAACAGTCTTCTCTCTGTGTCTTCATATGGCAGAAAGAGGAAGCAATCTCCCTTTGGACTCTTGTAAGGACAGTAATCCCATTCATGAGGGCTCCACCCTCATGACTTCATCTAATTCTAATTACTCCCCAAAGACCCCACCTTGAAATGCCATGACATTAGCGGGTAGGATTTCAACATATAAAGTTTGGGTGACACAAGTATTCAGTACATAAGCGATAGTGAGTCTTTGACATTTTCATGTAGCAACTCTTGCAGAGATTTAAAAGTCACAGAGGAGGTAAAAATATGCATCATTGGCTTATGGATTACTAGTAAATTTATCCAAATGGTACCATTATTGTGGATATAGTTGGTATTTGGTGTTAATAATTTATACAAATATTTCCATTTCTTAAAACTCAACTCAAACTGGCTTAAGAAAATAAAGGAGTTTATTTTGTATTTCTGGGTGAGTGGGTCCAGGGATTTAAATAAGGTCTTCAGGATTTTCTTTTTTTCCATCCCTTTTTTTTTTTTTAATTTAGCTTTATTCTTTTCTACTACCACAAACTTCATTCAGGAAGGGTTTATGTCTAGTTAGTATCCTCCCCCCAAAAAGAGTGGACTTGTTTATTTTAGAGTATTACAAGGCAGAGAGAATAGCCTAGCTTTAGTCTTGCCCATTCCTCTGCTGTTTCCTGGGGCTGGAGTAATGGAGGACCATGGCTGGTCAGGCCATGTCACGTGCCCATCTGAGGTCAAGAAGGTGGGATGTTGACTTTTAACACCTATTTTCCATGATAGCATGGGGAACAGACAATATTACAAAGAAAATGGGAATTCTGACACCAAACAAATATAGAAGAGAGGATAATAATATGGGAAAACCAAAACAAAAAAAATCCAAAGAGATTTTTATTACACTTAGCCAAACATGATCAACTACTTTACTGTTTCTGGTAATGATAATGAGTTAATTTCAATGCATGTTATGAAAGTTCCCCCAAATATTTTCTAGGGGTTAAAACAAATAACTATACATATTCTTTGGAGGCATGCTGATAAGGGTTATACTCATAAGCATTTTTTACTCCATTCCTGGCTCAGTGGAGTGGGCCTACATTTATTGCCTTTTGTGGTAGACTTGGGAGAAATGAATAAAATGTTTCCTTTCTGAGACTTTATTATTGGGTGTCAAGTCTCTTGATTTTGGGGATCATAGCTGAAAGAGTCTTTAATAATCTGAATTATTTTCTTTCTTTCTTTTTTTTTTTTTTGAGACAGAGTGTCACTTTGTTGCCCTGGCTAGAGTGAATGCCGTGGCATCAGCCTAGCTCACACCAACCTCAAACTCCTGGGCTTAAGCGATCCTACTGCCTCAGCCTCCCAAGTAGCTGGGACTACAAGCATGTGCCACCATGCCCGGCTAATTTTTTCTATATATATTTTAGTTGGCCAGCTAATTTGTTTCTATTTTTAGTAGAGACGGGGTCTCGCTCTTGCTCAGGCTGGTCTCGAACTCCTGACCTCGAGCGATCCACCCGCCTCGGCCTCCCAGAGTGCTAGGATTACAGGCATGAGCCACCACGCCCGGCCTGAATTTATTTTCTTAAACAAAGTTTCTGCTCCTTTCTCTCTCCTTTTCTAGTTCTTTTAGGGTCTTTACCATCAATTAAATGTGTTTTCCTTTTGTTAAACAATCCATTTAACTATAAATTTCATCTTGTCTTAGGGAGTATAGGCTTTGACTACCTGGAATAAATATACATTTAATGAGGCATCGCTTTATTTACTATGGTTCAAATAACATTCATGCCATTAAGTGATCAGTATTCAGAAACTGAGTGCAGTTGCTCAGAAAATGCTACCCTTCATTTAAGATTTCTTGAAAGTTGATGTCAGTCTCTCTTAATGCATTTTCTGTCTAATTTTAGCATGTTTGTTAGATACGCCTGGATGCTCAGAGATATTTCCCATAGCTTGAACAATGATTTAGCACAAATTGTGTTATATTTTCTGACTTTAAACTATTATTTAAAAAATAAAATTTTACCATCTTTTATAACATTTTCCACATTTATATTGTATTTTGTTATAGACATCATTATATATTTTGTCCACTTGAAGGACAAACATTGTGCATAACAATGGTAAATAAAATGTCTTGGTTTAGAAATATGTAAAGACTTGCAATGCAGACACTTTCCAGGTCACATCTTAACCTTTTTAAAATTGTAGAGGTGTCCTAACACACCAGCATCTCAGAGGACTATATTTTTAGTTCAAGTAATATAAAATGCATTTTATTTTGTGCATCTTTGAGAAATAGGACAACATCAATGCCTTAAAATAACCAGATTAAGTTCTTCTTGAAATATTCAAGAATATTCTTGGGATCTGTGGCTCTTGTCCTCTCATATTTCTTCAACCATTATCCTTAGTGGATTTGTCTTTTACTGCTGATTCCTCAAATGTTACCAAGTTTCTTTCTTTGCTCTCTTCTCTCTATATCAGAGATTGGAAGCTGGTGACTTCACAGGCCAAATATGGTCTACAGATAGTGTATTATGATAATAATGATTATTTTTGGCTCTTGCAATACTTGGAAATAAATTGATTCAAAATTTAACAATTTGGATATTATACATTAAATCCATTTTTAGCTTTCCCTGAAACATGGACTCTCTGGATCCCCTAGGTTGGCACTGCCACCTGGCAATAGTTGGCTGGAGCAGTGTGCCAGCTGCCCCTTTGGACAGGACATGCCCTGCTTCTTCCACCTGTAACTCCCTTTGGTATCCTTCAAACATTGAGTCTAAGTCTCAGTTATCTACCTTATCACACTTGGACTGTTGTTTTTCTTATAGTACAGAAATATTTCTTGACATTTATATCTCCATAAAAACATTAGAAAATGAAAGACCTAGAGAGCTATGTGTTTGAAGGAAAATTGGAAGAATCCAAATGTCAATGTCCAAATGGGAAGTCTACTCTCTTGTCCATGAAAGATTTCATTACTTCCATAAGATTTTAACTACTATTTTTTCTATTTCTTTCTTAGCAATTAATTTTTTTTAAATTTCAGAATCATACAAGGGTACACATGTTTTGGTTACATAATTTGCTTTTGTACAGTTTGAGTCAAAGTTATAAGTGTGCCCTTCACCCAGTTAGTGTGCATTGTACCCATTAGATGTGAATTTACCCATCCCCTCTTCCCCTCTCCCACCTACTTGATTTCCCTTGAGTCTTTCATGTGTGTACATAAGTGTTGATTGATTAGTTCCAATTTAGTATTGAGTATATGTGGTATTTGTTTTTCCATTCTTGTGATAGTTTGCTAAGAATGGCCTCCAGTTCCATCTGGGTTGTTACAAAAGATACTAGATCACCATTTTTTTTTTTTTTTTGTGGCTGAGTAGTGCTCCATGGTATACATATACCACTTTTAATGGTAATGGTTCTAAAATATATATCTCCTTTTCAGATTTTTCTCCTAAAATTCTGGGTCATCTACATATCCATTGCTTATTTAGCATCTGTGCCTAAATGTCTCATAGACATTTGAAGCATAACATGCTTAATGTGAACACATCATCTTATTCCCCAGATTTACTCTTCCACCTGTGATCTCTGTTGTGGCAGATTGTATTTTTGTTCCCAACCGCTCATTCTTCCCTTCCCTGCAAGAGGATTCTGTCTCTCTATCCAATGCTGTGTGCATACAGTGTTTTCCTTGGGAGGAACATACTTTCCCACACCATTTAGGTCAGGATCAGCCATGTGTCTTGTTTTAGCCAATGACATGTGATTGGAAGTGACACCAGTCTGAGCAAAAGGATTTCCATTGTGTGGTTTCACCAGCTCTCTTGCCCTTGATCTCTACATTAAGAAGTACAAATTACAGATGAGTTATTCTCCTTCCACCTGGATCTGGAGTGAAAGAACAACTAAATTACTGGATAAAATATTTTTTAAAAATGCATAATTAGACCAGGTGCAGTGACTCATAGCTATAATCCAAGGGCTTTGGGAGGCTGAGCTGGGAGGAACACTGGAGGCCAGGAGTTTGAGACGAGCCTGAGCAACATAGTGATACCTCATTTCTAAAATAAATCAATAAGTAAATAAAAATTATCTGGGCATGGTAGTGTGTGCCTATTGTCCTAGCTACTTGGGAAGCTGAGGTGGGAGGATTGCTTGAGCCCAGAAGATTGAGGTTACAATGGGATAGGATCATGCCACTGAATGCCAGCCTGGGCAACAAAGTGAGACCCTGTCTCTCAAAAAAAAAAAAAAAAAAGTATAATTATAGGGAAAGAGAGAAAACTTCTCAAAGACCAGAAACAATAAGAAATTGTGAATCTCCATCTAGATCAGTGCTAATGTCAGCATTTGCACTAAGGGTATCTGCTGATCCTTGGTGATTTAAAGTTTTGAATTTTAATGGGAAGATTATCAGAGTCAGGAACACTTGGGATCATGTTTAAGATGAGAGATTGTAGCAAAACCCTGAGGCAAATCCAGGAATCTTCAAAAAATATATTATGGTAGTGAAATATCTTATTCAGGAGAAGGTAAAGAATAAGGATACTTGCCTTTCTTGGTCTTGGACAGAGGTGGGGAAAAATGAAATTCTTCCTTTGAGAATTTTCAGCAAGGCTTCCCTTTGGTTTGAGGCCAGAATTCACATGCCCCATATACCTGGGAAAAAAACCCAAGCCATAAATTTATGTAAAAGTCGTCCTGGGCTTGTAGTACCCACAGGTTCCTAGCATTTTAGCAAACTCAAATCCTCTATGGAGACACATACTTTAAACAGAGACCACAAAGAAATCACACTGATAAAGTTTCAAGGAACACGAGTTCACAAAAAATATTTAAACAGCGCTTGAAAAAGCAAGCCACCTTTAGCCAAATTTAGCAGAACAAAATGAAGAGTTAGATTCACAAAGTGGCACATATTTGAATGTTAAGACAATACACAAAAAGCGTTTAATGTATGTAGTGGGAAAAAAGAGAAGAGTTTTAGGGCCTTGACCAATCTCCTTTTCATGGATACCAAGATAAGAAAGACTGCTTTAGAGAGTAGTGGGTTTTTTTGCTTTTGTTTTTAAAATTGGACCAGGGAAAGGGGGAGGAGGGGAAGTGAGACCCCAGTCCCACAACCCCTCCTGACACAACCTTTTCCCTTTAAATATTTATAGTCCATATATAAGCCCCAGGGGTGGGAGACAAGGGGAACTCCTTCAATAAGGTGGGGAAATGCATAGAGTAGTTTTATTCAGGCTTTGTATCACATTCATTCTATGCCTCTGTGACTGAGGTCTTCACAAGAGTAAGAGGTACAGTTTTGGTGCAATTCCTTCTCTCTTAGAATGCTTATAGAGATAACAATAAAGATATTTCAATTTTATAATTGGTATTAGTGTAGTTTCTTATAAATTCACATTTTTCTTTGTGAAGAAAGAATAAAACATTTAAATGGAGATTAAATCATAAAATATTCAACCCTAATACACAATGGAAAAATAATTTTCCATTTTCAGAATTATTATTTCATGATAAAACTCTGGCTTCAAATCATTTGTTGCAGGTGTAATGGCATATTTTGAAAGCCAAACAATAAGACACAAAAATATCTTTTAAATTTAGCTTTCTATTTCTGACTTCTTTGAATTCAGTAAACATTAAAAATTAACAGTTGTTACTTGAAGAGAATAAAAGATTTTTAAGTGACCAGCTTAATTTTTTTAATACTTTATAACTCATAGAACAAAAGAGATCATTTTCAATAAAAATATTTTATTAGTTCAGATTCATGGAAGGTCAAGTTAGTCTAAATAAGAGAAAGTTGGAATTAAATAGTACTTGAAAGTAAAGGCAAGGTCTTTTCATAGTTTCAAATATAACACAGAAGCTTGAAGAACAAAGTATTTCTTAATAGCGATCCTTGGGAAATTGCTTTAAGAACAGACAAGGCATATTAGCAGTTACCACATATAAATGAGTGTCTCAGTAGTTCATTCATTTGTTCAAAAATTCCCACTTGAGATTTTGTTTATTAATTTAAATTTTAACAAACTATTTCTTCACAAGTTTTTATAATTTCTGGCTAACATTTGAAATCAGTGTTAACTAAAGGAGCTCTAATAACTACTGGGTTCCCTATAGAATCTAATATAATAGAATTTAATGTCCAACAATAGAAAGTATAAATCTCAAAGGCCACAAACATAACTACTTGTGGCCGAGGAGCAAACCTGTGTCTGGGTTCCTGGAGGACCATAGTATAAACATAGAGCTGTCTTCTGGTTATTTTCTCCACACGTCATCCAGGTAATTCTACTCTTCTTCACCTTCAGGCTTCAGTCCCACCTATCTGGGGACTGGTTTTTGCCTTAACATAACCTGTAGAAGATCTCAAGATGAATCAAAGATTTGGCTTTCAGTTCCCTTTGCCTCTTGCATGCTCATCTTTTATGATTCTCTGATCATTAATGCACAGTCACTTGCCTGAGTTCTTGCCTTCAACTTCCAAGCCTCCTTTGTGCTTTCTGTTAAGATAGACTTCTTGGGTTATGAAGATGTTCTCCTTTTCCTTTTTAATATTTGTAATATGTGACAGATCCCATAAACCTTACCCAAGTTCCCAGTTCTGATTGCTCTGCTGCAGACTTCTGTTTGGCCTGCTTCCGTGTTTGTACTCTGCATCCAGTTTTCCTGGGCCCCACATCCCTCCTTGGGCAGGGAGGCCAGGGCTTGTCCAGCTGCCATGTGTCCTAGTTTGCAGCCATATCATCTCCCATTCAGGCCTATCTTGTGGCAGGAGCCAGGTTGGCTGAAACTGAGAGGATACAAAAAATTTAGAATCAATTAGGACAGATTAATATTAGAAACCAGAATATTAGAAACCACATAAAGCAATACTAAAACATTGAGAATGAGAGCAGCCAAGGAATAAATCAGGGAGAAGAGGCAGGGAACAGTGGAAAAGTGAGAGATTTGGGCTAAATATTGGAGTACATGAGACTCTTCCCTGATCTTGCAAGGACATCTTAAAGATGTGCCATTTAAGAGCTGGGCTGAACAGATATCTGATTTCAACTGTGTGCTGGTAACCTACTCACACCCATGGGGTGGCAATGGTACATGTGCCCTTGCCATGTGTGGATCATCTGGATCATTATTTACTGGATTCTGTCTTAGAATCTCAGAATTTTTAGAGGTCAAAGTCTTTAGAAATATTCCAATCACTCAAGGTTTCATTTTTTGTTCTTTTGGTTGACTTTTTAAAAATATATATTTAGAAAAACACAAATAAGTGCACAATTCTTGGAATTCTTGGAATTAACACATTCTAACTACCATCAAAATCAAGTTAGAATATTTCCCATACCCCAGAAGCTTCTGTTGTGCTCACTCCTGGGCATTATGCAACACCACAGGTAACTACTATCTGACTTCCATTAAAGAGATTTTTAAAAATACTTTTCTTTCCTAAGTCTAACACTTCCAGGAAATGTTTAAATATTAAACAAATATTCACTCAGCACTTCTTGTTCACTAAGCAATAGGGATTTTAAAAAGAATAAAATATCACCTTTGGCCTCTAAAAGAGAGATCAGTGAATGTTTTCTGTAAAGGGCCAGAAAGAAAATATTTTAGGGTTTGTGGGCCACATGGTCTCTGTTACAACTATTCAACTCTGTTGTTGTGTAAAAAAAAAAAAAAATGAATCTGTGTCTTAATAAAACTTTATTTATGGGCATTGAAATTTGAATTTTATATAATTTACACATGCCATGAAATGTTCTCCTTTTGATTTTCATTTCCCAACCTTTTAAAAATGTAAAAGCCATTCTTAGCTCGGTTGTACAAAAGCAGGCAGTGGGCAGGATTTGTCCTGTGGGCGTAGATTGCCAACCCTGGTTTAAGAGTTTAATATTTAAGACGATCTAGAAGGGGATAGAAGAAAATAAACAGATATTCCAATTTTAATAGAGTACTTTAAGTCTTTTGGGGGTGGTACATTCACAGTTCTATTAGAGTTCACCAGTGAGAGGGACTAACACTGTTCAAGTATATCAGAGAAGATTTCATGAAGCGAAATGAAGGAGCAGGGCTCTGCTTTGGCTGGAGGTTGTCAGGACCCCGTTAGACCACTTTTGGGAGGAAGCATCTGAGCTGAGAACTGAAGAGTGAAACAGAGCTGCAGTAGGAGAGCTGGAGGCCATGTCTTCCAAGCAGGAGGAAGAGCACACGGGAAGGCGCTGAGAGGGCCTTCATCACATCTGTGGGAAAGGAGGAGTGTCTAGCGGGTAACAGGCATTCAATAAATGTACCCATTGCTGTAATTATCATGATCCCTTTTAGGTTAAGAAACTGAGGCATTAAGGATTAAGTATACAAGGCCCACATTCATTAATACAAATATATTTTATTTCTACATCATATGCCATCCACTTTATTTTTGCATTTTCTAAATTTATTATGTAATTTCCCACCTTCCAAGGATTCCTTCTATAGTGCTGTTCATTATTATTACCAAAGCATCTTAATATTCACAGTTATGTCATATTCATCCATTGAGACTAAGGTCATCAAATCTAAGAATTATTTCCTAAATGTGCAGGCTGGGCCAAGTGCATTTTAGTCTGCTTTCTTAGCACTTTGTCCATACCTTGTCATTGCACTTGCTATATTACAGTGAAAATGTTGTCACTTTATTCAACTAGACTATAATCTCTTAAAGGAAAAGAGCCATATCTTTTTGTTAATCATCATGTCCCTGATACTCAGAATAATAAGTGCACATTAAATGTTTACTGATGGTTTATAAGTCTGGTAAGTCTATGGAATAATGAGCCTGAGTAACACAAGTTGATTTTGTTACTTTCTGAAGATCTGACTTGATACAGGAATTTACTATAATAAATCATGCATGCATCTCCTTAGAAGAAATCTTATGAATATCAATTGTCTCCATTCACCATAGGCCCACTCTGCAGACAGTGCAAAGTTGAAATAATTAGCACATCTAAGTGCACATGTGGTTTTCTCCTCTGGCTTATATTCCTGCGGTGATGCCGAACCCCCTCCTCTAGTACAAAGTCATTATTTCTTCTTCTCAGACTCTGTGTAAATGCATGCTATTGTCTGAAGTTTGTTTCCCCAAAATTCATACACTGAATCCTCACCCACAAGGTAATAGCATTAGGAGATAAGGCCTTTGGAAGGTGATTATATCATGGAGTTGGAGTCCTCATGACTGGGATTAATGTCCTTATAAAAAGTGGTATGAGAGAGATCCCTTGCCCCTTTTGGCATGTGAAGTTAGAGTGACAAGATGGCTGTCAGTGAGGAAGCAGTTTCTCACCAGACACCTAATCTGCCTTGATCTTGGATGTAGCCTCCAGAATGCTGAGAAATATATTATTCCTCTTTTTTTTATAAGCCACCAGTTTATGGTATTTTTTATAGTGGTCAAACAAGACAATATATCACCTCCTTTCTTGCTTTCCCAACAAAGGTTTTTCTCATGAATTTCATATCCAGTTTCAAAGTACCTTTCACAGCTAATTTTTTACTAGAAAGTTGATGCACTATGATCACAATTTTCTCTGTTCTTTGCCTGAATCTGAAATAAAATTTATCTCTATCCTTAGGCACACAATTCAAGCTTCTTTTTCCATCATATTTTACCTTCAAGGAAGCATTGGAAGTAGACACGTTATGGTCCAGGGTAAGAATAA
The DNA here is from genome assembly GCF_020740605.2 of Lemur catta. Taxonomy (NCBI): domain Eukaryota; kingdom Metazoa; phylum Chordata; class Mammalia; order Primates; family Lemuridae; genus Lemur; species Lemur catta. The sequence continues at coordinate 112,130,645 of NC_059129.1, forward strand.
GTGACTTTTTTATTATGGAAAACAAATTTTAAAAACCCATATAATACAAAATTTACCATTTTAATCATTTTTGGGGCATTTAAATACTTTTATTATTTTTAATATTTTTATTGGAATATAATTCACATACTATACAATTCATCCTTTTAAAATGTTTAATTCAGTGTTTTTTAGTATGTTCACAGAGTTGTGCAACCATTACCACAATCAATATTTGAACATTTTCATTCAATACATGAACTCCATAACCATTAGTAATCATTCCCTATTTCTCCCCTGACCCCCATCAGAACAATGGCCTCAGGCAATCACTCATTTAGTTTCTGTTTCTGTATGTTTGGCTGTTCTGTACAATTTTTTTGTCGTTCCTATCTAGCTGTGATTGTCCTTTCACCAACATCTCCCCAGTCCCAACCACCCAAGCCTCTGGTAACCACAATTCTATTCTCTCCTCCTGTGAGATCATCTTTTTTTAGATTCTACATATGACTGAAATCATATGGTGTTTGTATTTCTGTGCCTAGCTTATTTTGCTTAACATAATGTTCTCCAGGTTCACTCATGTTGTCACAAGTGACCGGATTTTATTTTTATGACTGCATAGTATTTTATTGTGTATATATACCATATTTTCTTTATCCATTCATCCATTGATGGACGTGTAGGTTAATTCCATGTCTTGGCTATTGTGAAGAGTGCCATGATAAACATTTGAGTGCAGATGTCTTTTTGCTGTACTGATTTCAGGTCCTAAGTATATACTTCAATAGTGTTAAGTATACTCACATTTGTGAAACTGATCTCTAGAATTTTTTAATCTTGCAGATCTGAAATCATATATCCACTAAACCACTTCCCCTCTTCCCCTTCCCCCATTTCCTGGTAACTACCAGTTTACTTTGTTTCTATGAATCAGTCTGCTTTAGATACTTCATATAGGCCAAATCATATAGTATTGGTCTTTTTGTGACTGGACCATTTCACTTAGCACAATGCCCTCAAGAATTATCCACACTGTAGCATATGTCAGAATTTCCTTTCTTTTTAAGGCTAAATAATCTTCCATTGTGTGTATATACTACATTTTGCAATCCATTCATCTGTTGATGGGCCCTGGGGTTGCTTTCACTTCCAAGCTATTGCAAATAGTGCTGCCATGAAGGTGAGTGTGCAAATATCTCTTCAATATCCTGTTTTAGATTTTTTTTTGATGAATACTCAGAAGTGGGATTGCTGGATCATATGGTAGTTATATTTTTAATTTTTTGAGGAACATCCATACTGTTTTCCGTAGTGGCTAACCAATTTACATTCCTACCAATAGTGCACAAGGTTTCCAATTTCTCCACATCCTTGTCAACACTTGTTACTTTCTTTTTTTTATTAGTTAGCCTTTCTAATGGGTATGAGGTGATATGTCATTACAATTTTGAATTGCATTACTCTGAAGATTAGCAATGTTAAGCATCTCCTTATATGCTTGTTGGCCTTTTGTATATCATCTTTGGAGAAATGTTTGTTAGAGTCTGTGCCCATATTTTAATTGATTTTTTGTTGTTGAATTGTAGGAGTTTGTTATATATTCTAGATATTAATCCCTTATTAGATAGATAATTTATAAATATTTTCTTTCTGTAGGTTATCTTTTCATTCTCTTGATTATGTCCTTTGAGGCACAAAAGCTTTATGTTTGATGTCATCCCATTTGTCTATTTTTGCTTGTGTTGCCTGTGCTTTTGGTGTCATATCCAAAAAACATTAATAAATCCAACATCATGAAGCTTTTCCCCTATGCTTTCTTTTGAAAGTTGTGTTTCTAGCTCTTACAGTTAGGTCTTTTATTCATTTTGAGTGAATTTTTTATATGGTGCCATGTCTTCTCTTAAAGGAGTATTTTGCTTTAATGGAAGCATATGACTAACAGTGTAAATAGGGAGTGATTTAGTGTCAACTGGAAATGCACTGGGGCCAATTAGGTCTTCAGCTGTTTAAAGATGTGAACTTCTTCCTCTTCTTGAGAAGGTAAGTTTTTTGAGTGATCAAGGTAGAAAAGTGGAGAAACAAACTGCTAATAATATCTAATGAACCCCAGGATCTCACACTTCAAAGCTGTGGATAGCATGAGTATCTCTTGTTTGGACACAATGCATCCTAAAACCTACACCATGAGCTGTGGTCCCATCACCAATCACTTAGCACGCTTTTGTCCTCAAAGCGATGCGTTGCATTTCAAAAACTTAGGGAGGGAGGGGCATAGTTTGCAGCCACAGCTTAGTTTGCAAGAAACTTTATACTTCAAAACAAAGGAATGCTGTAATACACACTATATTAAATATTATCTACCTACTTAACTGTTTACTGTGATTTAAAAATAACATGAAAGCTGGCGGCTTGGTGATCCAAGCCTGTAGTCTCAGCTACTCAGGCAGCTGAGGCTGGAGGATCCTTTGAGACCAGGAGTTAGAGACTTCAGTGAGTTAAGATCACTCCACTGTACTCCAGCTTGGGTGACCCTGTCTCTAGGAAAAAAAAAAAGAAAATAGCCACAAACAAGAAAAAGGTAAAAGAAGGTCATTATTTTAAAACACTGCCTCTGATATATTCACATAAAGAAACTGTGGTTCATTTGATTTTTTTTTTTAACTTTACTGTTTTTTTCAGATACTCTTGAATGGACAGATGTTATTTTCAAAAAACTAATATATGCCTTTGTACTCTAGGATGAGATTTTTAAAACTGTAATATTAATACAATAAATTCATTGATTGCTAAGTGTGTGCAAAATCAGAGCTAGGTACTATGGAAAATAAACAAATAAATAAGAGAAGGGGCCTTTTCCTTAAAGAGTTGTATCATAGTAGGAGAAATGAGACTTTCACACATAACAGAATATGTGGTAGAAAGTAGCAAATGCTCTAGGAGCATAGATGCAAGACAAATGACTGCCTTGCATCATTTGTTATTTACTTTTTATGTGTACAAGTCAGCTTTAGATCAGTGAATAGCAAAGCCAAATTCATAAAATAGGTCTGTGTGTATCTGTAGAACATTTTATTTACCATTCATATTTTTGAGAACAAGAACCTTATTGCTACTATTTTACTGGATCTCTTTCCTCCCAGACTTGGAAATGTTTTATAAAAGAAGAAACAAGGGTAATTTAATTTCAACAGAGTTGTTTTGACATGACTCTAATATGAAACACACCTGGGAATTACAGTAGCTTAAAGACAACACTCAACTCATTTTCTGGTCCCAAAACAAATAAATTCACAGTGAATTTTAAATATGAAAATAACCTTTTATGGTGAGGATTTTAAAGGCTTCTAGAATTTAAGCAATGGTTTAAACTCAGCCGAACTCTTGATTTCCCAAGCATTTCTAAAGCATTATAAAAAATAAATCTCTTGGCAAATATGAAATCTCATACTACTCTTTTCAAAATGGTCATCTGATGCCAAAATGGAAAGCATACATAGAGAATAATAGTGGGAAAGGACATCAAATATTTATAGCATCTATCATTGCATTTCAATTTAGAATGCAGTATTGTGATAGTTACACAGATCACATGTAGTTACTATTCAAAGTACTTCAATAATAGGATGGCAGAATGAATACAAAATAGAGTTAAGCATTTCATTTTATTATTCAGTTTCCATTCTTTATTTTAGGTTATAAAGAGACAAATATGGCAAGCACACAATGACTAAATTGGCAGGAAAATGGAGTTAGGTATCTAAAGTTTAAATTACATTATTCAGAATATATTAAGAGAACAATTAATATTAGCATTTTGAGAATTACAAAAGAAGAGAACATTTAGGCATACTTTGATTGTGTTTTGAATTCATTCACATGGAAATTTTAAGAAGTTTATTTAAAGGAAAAGAAGAAATACATTCTTTGGTAACTATATATGTCTGTGTAAATAAATAGTTACAATCCAATTTTTAAATGACTGTTTCGCATAACAAAGATATCTTCATGTTCTAGCACACAGGTCCATTTCACAACCATTGTGAGGTTCTGGTAACCTGCAGAAGTTGCTTTCCAACTGTTCTTGACTACAACCCACAGAAAGAAATACACTGTTGGATCACAGCCAAGAAGATAATCGTTTATTCTCTCTCTTTGAGGCTGAATCATGTGTCAGCCATTCGCACTCATGTGAAGTTCTTCTATTCTTAAAGCTGCTATGATTCAGCTCATCTGTGAAATAAGTCTAATAAGAGTTGCCTCATTAGAGTCAGGAGGATTAAATCCAATGATGTAGGTAATAGACCCCATATGGGTATCATACATATGAGGCAGTGAAAAAAAAGCGTACCTATTACTACTATTATTAAGGAGATGATATGGTAGCCTGCTTGAGCAACCTCTTTTAAACTGTAAAAACATTTATTGTCAAAAAAAATATTCCTCTTATATTTCTCTTAAAGAATTTCATTTCCTATGCTATGGTTAATACCATATTCTAGCATTTATGGCATTGTCCTCTTATTTATTTGTTTCATGTTTTTCTCACCATCCCTCTGTCATCCTCTAATGTCGTGAGCTCCCTGAGGTTAGGAACCCTGTCTTGTTCCAGTTTTATGCCCACTGCATAGCACTGAGCTGGGACACGGTCAGTTCTTAACACATACTGGTTTAATGGGTATGAATATGAAAAATACATTTTTAACTAATATATTTTCTTGTCCTTTTAAAATTGATTTTATTTAAAAAAATAATATAGGCACATAATTTATAAGTCAAATAGAATAAATTGATATGTAACAAAATATAGTAATTTTCTGCCAAACTCTTTTCCAGTTTCCTTTCCCAGAAGCAATCACTTTTGACTCCTTTAGAGGTTTCTTCTTTATATATTACCATATTTCTAAATGATACGGACATACTCTTGTATCTTGATTATTCCATTATAGTTGGTCTCTATTGACTTTCTAATATGTTGGTTGAGGATCTAAAACTTCCCTAAAACTAAAACTAAAACACCCTAAAACTTCCCTCTCCTCTGCCTCCCCTTCTTATTACTGACAGTAGAGTTATATTAAAAGATTTTGTTTACATCTATATTCATTGCTTAAATTATTGTGACTATGTAAATAATATTTCTGGCTGAGCATTTTAGAAATTTACTAATATTACATTTCCTTTTCTCCTTTTTATTTTTCTGGACATTAATGATAGCCTTGCTTCTTCATTAGACTGATTTCATTTTGCTAATTTTTCATATCCTTCCAACAGTCTTTCAGTACAAATTTCCCAAAGAACATTCCTATGAGGTAATTTATAAACTGTATTTTATGGGTTCGTCCAGCTGGAGATCTCCTTTCTTTTTCTATTTGAATAGACTGTTCTTCAGAGATACCCTAAACCACTTGTCCAGGAACTTTCCTTCCTTGCCAAGATAAAAATTCCCTTGATTTTCTTCTAATTTGGGTGTCCTGTTTCCTTGATCCCCTCTTTTCTTCTTTCTTGTTTACTCTCTTGTTTTATTGGAGCATATCCTTTATTTCCTGAGAAAGAGTGTATGGGAAATACAATATTTGAGGAATTCCATGCCTGAAAATGTCTTTATTTTACCATAATACTGGTAGGCTGCACATCAATTTCTATGCTGAACAGATTTTTTTTTCCTCACAATTTTGAAGGTACTTCTTCATTCCCTTCTAGAGATCAGTAATGCTGTTGATATGCCTGAAGTTAATTTGATTCCTCCATTTTGCATGGCATACTAGCTTCTTTTTTTTCTTTTCATGCTTACCTTTGTTATCCTGAAATTTCACTTATAGGCTAGAGTATGAGTCTATTTTTCATCTTTACTGCTGTAATGTAGTGGCACTTTTAATCTGGAAACTCATGTCTTTCAGTGCTGGGAAATTTTTTTTGAATTATTTTGTCAGTGAGTCCCTGGTTTAATCTGATTTCTGTTTTTGAAACTTCTTGATTCAAATATTGCACCTCCTGGACTGTCTCTCATTTCCCATATCTTTGTACTCTAATTCCTGGATGATTTCCTTGACATTATCTTTAATCACTACTACAGAGTTTTTAATCTCTGCCACCATGCTTTTTATCATGTTACTTTTTTTGTTTTATTATGCAAATGTCCCTTTTTATCTAGCATCCTGTTTTTGTTTCATGGATGCAATATTTTCTCTTATTTCTCTGGGAACATTTGAACTTTCTTCTACCTGTAAGGTCTTTGTTTCAGTTTTTGTTTTTGTCTCTATTGCTCACATTAGTGCCTTCCTCTGATGTCTTATCACTTTAATTGTGGGGAACTAAAAAGTTGTTAACATTGAGCCAGCCTTCTGAAATCTGTAAGGGAATTCAGGGATCTCAGCATTCTGTATTCACTACATCTATGTTCACTTTTTGTCGAATTTTCACACTATGCTTGGAATTTCGCAGTCCAAAGACCTTTTCTTTTGTCTTCAAAGAATAAAATTCCAGTATTTCTGGGTTGAAGGAGGGCAGTCACCCAGATGTAGAAAGTGACAGAAGGATTCTTTGGATCTTACTACTTCTTAAAACAACTTTCCAACTTTCCTCTGTTTTCAGCCTCTACCTTCACTGCCAGTTCTAGAGACGGCGCCAGTTCCTGAGCTTTTGTTCATTCTTGATATTGTGTTGGTTCTCTGCTCTCTCCACAGCTGCCTCACAGTTCTAATTTCACCCTTTTTGCCTGCTCTGTAAAAAGGAAACTGGGCCAATTAAACACTTTTCTTTGCAGCTGGCGTAATGTTAAGCTTTGTACTACGGGACGTTGGCGAGATGCTGCAGGACGAGGGGGCTTTCCTTCTTGGGTCCAGTGTTTCCCTTTGTCAGGCTCCTAAAGCATGAGTGGAATCTGCAGTTCTGGCCTGTTCCCAGTTCAGGCAACTTCTCCAGTGCCTGGCCTCACAGTTCATGCCAGGTGGCAGAACTCAGAGGCCAGCAGCTTCCTCAGCATCTTCCCATCAGGCAGTTTTATTCAATATAATATAACAGAGTGCTTCCAGTGAGCCCTCTCCCTAGAATAGTTACCCTTGCCACCCTAGAGGTTAAATTTCCAGCAAGTTCCAACTGAGCAGCATCACCACCGTCTCTGCATCCAGTGAGCCACTTCTGTGCCTTCTTCCACAAGGTCTGGATCTTGGCCTTTGGGGTGGGAGTTGGGGAGTGAGACATTGGAGACTAGGTTCATCCTTGAGTTCTATCTCATCCTAAGGGGTGGTAGCTGCTCCATATACCTGCTATTCCTAGATTCACCAGAGTCTTTTTTACTTCTTACTAGCTAATACTTGGTTACTCCAATTCCCTGTTATAGTTAGTAATTCTTTATATTAAACTCTCCCTGCTCAAATTACAGTATTGGGATTCATTCTTGACTGATGCAGTCATTTAAAGCCTAGGAGAGGCTGTCTGCTACCACAAGGTAATAGCATGGTTGTTCTGTTGCAACCAACTCTCCATTTATCCCTTGGCTATCCTGACTGGCACTCATCTCTAGGCACTCATTTTTTTTTTTTTTTTCATGAGTCTAAATTACTAGTAGTTTTCAGGATCTACAAAGCAGATAAATACCCTGGGTCTTAATTGTATGCAGTTCCCTCACTCTAGAAATCCCTAAATTTATTAGCTTGGTGCACTCATCTCTAAGTTTGCTCAAATGCCACCTTTTCTGAGAAGACTTTCCTGACTCTTTCTCATGTGAAATTATTAATAGTTGGTTTTACCTTTTGCTTCCCTTTGGACACAAGCCATTCACAGGTCTGTCTCCCTGAGTTTGCAGCGAGCCTTTTATCTTCCTTTATATTACCACATCTCGCATGCTGCCCTTTGTCACATGTTAAGAACTCAATAAACCTTTGTGAAATGAATGAACATGCTTAATTTTTAACGAATCTGATTTACAGTTTTCTCCATAGAGAATGGAACTATGAAGATAAAGCAAGATAAAGGTGAGATTTCAGGACAGGAAAAAATGTTAAGTGGTAGGATGATTCTCCCTTGAAGTGTAGCCATATCTCCACTGCTGTCCCCACAGTTATGGCTGCAGCACCCTGCTAGCGCAAAGCAGCTGTCGGGCCAGCTGGAGCTCCAGGCTCTTCACAACTCACACGAGCAGAGCAAAGTAACACAGGTGCTTCTTATTTAGGGAAATCGATTGTCAGTATATTCCAGTATTCTGGTGGCCATTTGCATTTGTAGGTCAACAGGTATAACTGAGAATTTGTAGTTCTCAAAAAAAAAAAAAAAAATCAAAAATTTTAGCACTTCATAGATTCCTTAAATTTGCCAATTTATTCTATACTACAGAGTTAGGATTCACCTGGGCTGGAATTTGGCCTATATACAAGGACTGCTAGACTACATTACTGTGACTACCAACTACTTGTTTCTTTCTTATGAAAGTAACATATTAGCCTACAATAATGATAGAAAAAATAATTAATTGCATCTATAAAGTAAAGATTCCTGAATTTTCCAGGCATTGTTTCAATGATTTGCTTTGAAATGTAGATATTTAAATATGTGTTAATTAAGTTTCCATTTTGTTCAGACAGTGTGCAGGTTGGTAGAGATATACTGTTAAATAAATCGTAGGACACAGAGGACGTCCATAGAATGCCTCTCTAAATGTGCCAATATGTTCAGTAGGCACATGATACTCACAATGCTTGCATATGAATAGTGCTTGTACTCACTTTAAAAACTCACATTTACAGTAACCTTTAAGATGGGCAGGAATTGTTATCTTCATTTTACAATGGAAAGATAACTTAGCAGTCATGAGGTTATTTATCCAAGGTCACACAGCTAGTATGACCTTTGGAAAACAAAGACTTTAATTTTAAGGCTCTGTCTGTTATTCTGGGGTAAGTACATAACTTTAACAGAGTAAACTATAAAAAGAAGATCAACATTTAAATTAATAGGTCAATTCTCTTTCTTATACAGAGATTCATACAAGGTTGGGCCACCAAAAATATCAACTAATTAAACATTAAGTACCAGACTTTTCTAAGTGATCTCTAAAAAAAACCAATTCAAAGGAGCATTCTGTTAGTGACTTTAGATAATTTCTTGCATGGCTGTTTGGGAAAAATAAATTCTCTCTTAAAGGTTTTAAATAAATCAATAGAAAGTTACAGGTAAATAGATAGGGAGCTATAGTGAAGGATTTGGACAAACCATAAGGTAATAAATCTATCCATTTATTTATTGATAAAATGTTTATTATGCTCCTCTTTGTTCTAGTCACTGAGATAGACACATACAGATAGAAAAACAACACTCTCTGTGGTGAGCATTCTAACAATATGGACTGCATACTGGGGCTAACCTAGAGATGGAACTGATCCACTTGTTTGGGGGAAGCAAGGAAATCAGAGAAGGAAGGATATTTGAGTTGAGTCTTGAGGATAAACTGAGTAATCCAAGAAAAGAGGAGGAAGGTCATTCCCAGCAAAGGCCCAGGATGTGCAAAGACTGGAAGTTGAGAAAACACAATATTTTCCTCTAGGAAAGGTGAGGAATTCATCTTGACTTGAGAACAAGTTGTGTGATGAGGTGAAGTTTTACGGCCAAGGCTGTGAAAATAGTCGGGAGCCTTTAGGCTTTTTATCTTGGAGGCAGCAGAGAGGCATTAGAACTTGATATATTGTGGCAAGGAAAATTGATAAAATTCAGTTTTTAGGTCAAGAGTAGAAGAGACACAAAGTGTTAAAAGCCAACAGAAAAATAGAAGATAAAAGCCCTTCAGAACTAGTCCTGAATGTAACATTCTCTCTTTGATGTGGTGGGATAATTTCTTGTCCTAATTTAGTGATTTTCTACCCTGCAGGCTTACTTTTCCTTTCAAATTGCCATTAGGACTTTAGCCTTTGGTTCCATTACTTAGTATTCTGCTTTCTTTCAAAACATTACTTGATGGCTGGTTTGAAGATCCTGTTCACTATCATTTAGCTCTTCTATATTAGTGTTGATACTTCTGAAGAGGCTAGTCTCATCACAGCATGTAAGAGAAAAACTCACCACCTTGGAAATGCAAGGATGTGTATAACACAGAAATACCACATCAAAGTTCTGGGGCTTGCCACCTTGGTGAACTTGGTCTGGGGCATGTCAACAAATCCCTTTGAAGATGAAGAACAAATTATTGCATCTGCCCCCTTCTAAGAAAGAGGTGCAATACCTTGTGGGCCTCTTTGGAGTTTGGGAAGCAACATATATCTCATTTGGACATGTTATGCTGACCCATTTACGAAGTATCTCTAAAGGCTGCCAATTTTGAGTAGGACCAGTGCAAGAGAAGGCAACGTATAAGGTCCAAGCTGCCATACTAGCTGCTTTACAACTTGAGGCACATGAGTGAGCAGATGTTATGGTGCCTCAAGTGTCAGCGGTAGATAGGGATGCTGCATGGGAACTTTGGCAGGTCCTTACAAGTAAATCCTAACATAAAGCTTTAACAATTTTGGAGCAGAGCTCTCCTCCTCTGCAGAAAACTCTCCTCCTTTTAAAAACAGTTTCAGGCTTCCTAATGGCCAAGAGACAAGTAACTGAAAGTTTGACTATTGTACAGTGAGTTACTAAGCCACATGTGCTACCTGTCACAAACCAAGTGTTTGGCACCAAGCCAAAACATTGGATATGTACAGCAGCACTCCATCATCAAATGAAAGTGGTACACAGCAGATGAGGCTCAAGCAGGTCTTGAAAGCACAAGTTAGTGCAGGAGCAAGTATCACAGAGGCTCACAGCCAATATTTCTGCTTTGTTGCTTCCTCCATCTCAACCTGTGCCTATGGTCTCACGGAGAGCTCCCTATGACCAATTGACTAGGGAATAATAAAATTTAGGGTCTGGTTTATAGGTGATTCTGCACAATGTGCTAGCATCACTCTGAAGTGGAAAGCTGCAAGGCTGTAACTCCACTCAGGTAACCCTAAATGACAGTGCTAAGAGAAGTCATCAGAACAGTGCACCTGGTTGTTTATTTTTTGCCTGGAAGAAAAGCTGGCCAAATACATGGATCTGCCTCAATCCATATGCACTGCTTAATGTTTGGATGAATAGTCAGAGACTTGGAAGGAACAGAATCAGAAAACTGGTCACAGGACAATCTGAGGAAGTGGTATGTGGAGAGACCTGACTGTGTACAAGAGTATGAAGGTATTTGTGACCTGTGTGAATGCTCACTGAAGAGCAATATCAGTAAAGGAAGATTTTAGGAATCTTGTGAAAAGTTGCTCTTCTGTGGACATCAGTCAATAACTTTCCCTAGCCACTGCTGTCCAAGCTAAATGAACACAGGAGGTGGCCATGGAAGCAAGGATGGAGGGGATGCATGGGCTCACCAACCCAGGAATGATCTGGGCATGGCCACTGCGGAATGTCCAATCAGCCAATAGACAAAACCTGAGACACTACTAATATGACACCATATGCCTGGCGTCTTGTCAGCCGCCTGCTGTCAGAGTGATTATATTGGACCATTTTCATCGTGGAAGTGTTGTTGCTTTATTTTCCCTAGAATAAATTCTTCTCTCAATATGGATTTTCCTTCTCTACCTGCAATGCTTCTGCCAAAACCATCATCCATATTTGGTTTGGATCCAAGGCATACATGAATAACCATGTTATTCAATATCATAGACTTCTACACAGCACTGTCTCTGACCTATGAACTTATTTTTATAACAAATGCAGTGGGGCAATGTTTCATGTTTATGGAATTCAGTGGTCTTAGCATGCTACTTATCACACCAAAGCAGCTGGCCTGATACCAACAGTAGAATGACCTTTTGAAAACTCAGTTATGGTGCCAGCTGGATAGCAACACTATTTGGGGACTGGAGTAATGTTCTCTGGAATTAGATATATTATCTCAATCTGAATCTGAATCTGAGACCAATATATGTTATTCTTCTTCCATAACTAAGGTACGAGGGGTTGACACAAAGTGGCTATCTATCAACATTTTTGCTTCTTATTCCTGTAAATTTTGACTGCAGGTTTGGAGATCTTAGTTCCCAAGGGAGGGATAACAAGGAACTCAGTAATAGTTTCACCAAACTGGTTATTGATACTGACACCTGACCACTGTGGACTTCTCATACCAACTAATCAACTGGCAAAAAATTGGGTTGCTATGCTATGTTGGGTAAAAAGGAGCATATTTGGAATGGGAAAGGTATTTTGAGGTGCCATAGTACTTCCATATCCTGCAATAGAATTTAATAGGAAGCTGCAACTGACCAATAGAGTTGGGACTGGTAAAGGTACAGACCCTTCAAAAATTAAGGTTTTGATTATCCAACCAGGAAAGAAATCACCACCAGCTGAGGTGCTTTCTGGGAGCACAGAGACTAAAGAATAGCTAGTAGAAGAAGAAAGTTACAAATACCAGCTATGATCATATGGCCATTTGGAGAAATGCGAATTGTAGTTATGAGTATTTTTTCTTTATTTTAACATAAATTTGTGTCTATATTTGTTCTTATTTCTTCTTTCCTTTCCCATTCCCCTACTATCTAAATAAGACGTGTTCACAGTAGTTAAACTTACAGCTCCGTATTTACTTATAGGATATCAAAAGGGGAGCGTGATTCAGAAGAAGAAATCACCCTAAGACGATATTTTGTGTATTCTCTTCTGGGGAAAGGGATAGTATGTTTTCAGTTATGCAAGAGAGTTGCATCATGTGAGGCAAAAGCATGGATTTTGTCTTATAACGAATATGGTTAAAAGAGCTGTACATTGATACCCGGTTGACCAGAAGAGGATTGTTTTGGATTGCTTTGTGTCAACTTGGTTAAAATGAGAACAACATTTCCCAGAATCCTCTCCCCTGAAAGATTTTAAGTTAAAGTTGAGAAAAAGAGAACTTGTGTGAGATTTGGAAGGCACAAGTGTGAAACAGCAGCCTTTATTCTCTTTGTGGCCAAAGGGATCAGGAGAAGGAGTTCTTCACAACTGTTGTCCTTGGCCGTTAAGAGCAGTCCAAATCCTCAGCGTAGGCTTGGCTGTAAATCGACAGCAGCTGTATAGGTAGCCTCCCAAACACCTCTCACGAGTCCCTCGCCCCCGTCCCCCTTAGTCTCGCTTTGCTGGCTAGATGTGCTGCTCTTTTCGGATATCCCTGCAATCATTCACTTTTTGACTTTCGACTTGCACCAGCACTTCAGGAGGATTCTACTTCTTTGATCATCTTACTCTCACTCTGGACTGGCAATTACCCAGCTCCTCCCACAACTGGGTAAGGTCTGATTCCTACAATATATCCTTATTCTGTAGCATTCATAGTGAACTCTACTTCCATGATGGAGCCAAACATGCCCTCCAAGCTCTTGATTTTCTTGGAAATATTCATAATATTAAAACAGGAGAAGGATTACAAGTGAATTTTAAGGAATTAGAAAGTTTTTCTGTGCAAGCTTTTTTTCCCCTGAGAAATTTAATAAATATTACATAACAGAAAGACTTAGAAATTAAAAGTTTGAACTATTGAAATAGAGAGTAAGATCAGAAATATACTTATATTTATTAGGACTCTAAGTTTCAGAAACATATCTTGAACTTACTGAAGCAGAAAAATGAATTTTCTGGCTCAAATTGCTGAGAAGGGCAGGATGTATTTGTCGGCTTTGGGTACAGCTGAATTTAGGTGCTTACACAAGGTTATCAAGAATCTCTCTCCATGCCTCTCAGCTCTGCTTTCCTGGCTGGTTTCATTCTCAGAAGCTCTGTAAGTGGTAGCAAAGATGAATATTGGCAATCTCAGGCTTATATTCTGCAAGCTTAGTGATGCCAGTGGAATAACAATGCTTTTCCCCCAATACATTTAGCAAAAGTCTTTAAGCTGATTTGGTTGACATGTGCCCACCTCCTAAGCAGTAATTGTGGATTCTACTTGTGAAGGATAAGGTCAGAGTATGCCCCAAGAACTAGGGCAGCCCATCTAAACCTAATGCATTGGAAATAGAGACATCCATAAAGAAAAGATGAGTTCTGTAGTTAGGATGTTTGGTGAGTAAAATCAATACACCTCCATTATATCACCCTTGATTGCCCAGAAAACACATACATTTTCTTTTAACTCATACATGTTCACATTTCTTTTAATATATACATTTCTCCTATGTAACATAATGTAACTATTTTATACAGAACAAAATACCATATTCACCTCCTCTGTAAAAAGTACAAATGTGCATTGTACAGTTAACTCTACGTACTTCTAGCATATGTGCTGCCACATTGAGCACAAACTCTATGTACTTCCGGATCAGGATCTTTGCTTTATGCCTGTCTGTCTCAGACATAGCTTCTCATGGTCGAGCAGTCTATGACTAAGGGGTATATTTGTTAACGATCTATAACAAACATAACAGATGATAGTGGGGTAAATAGAATATAAAATTCAATAAAATTATCATTTGGAAATGGAAAGAGGGAGGAAATTATTAAACAGTGGTTCTACTCATCAGGAATTGTAAGTTCTTCCTGCCCTGGAAAGATATTGAGCTCCTTGGTCAGCCAATCTGTTTCATGAAATATTTTACTTGACAATTTTATATTGTCCAGTAAATTACTTGACATTTGATACTGACATCGAGAAGGAGTGTTTTTTTGGTAGCTGCCATTTATTAGCAACCCATTTTCTATTGGATTTGATGGTGTAGGAAATGCTTAGGGATTGAGTATTTCTAAGCATTTGCTTGCCAGGTTTAGGGTTTCTCTGGGAGGAAAACTTTCTTAAAACCTTGGTAGGCATCCAGGTAATTTTCATTTGGTTAATGGTGTAGACTAGTAACTGGAACCTGAGATTGTATTGAGTCATAGTCTCAGGAGAAATTGGAGTCTGTGGTTTCTGTTTCTGTTTCTTAGTATTAGGCCTCAATGATCTACCCATATTTCAACTCTTAGCTTAAAGGTTTATGGTGGTGCAGAACAATTATTTGGAATTGGGATAACTAATCCTCATCATATCTCTAGGTAGCATGACAGGGAAAGTTCTTTTGACTGTCTTTTAATTCAGATGATTAAATTGGAGTTTCACTTTTACATAAAATGTCCTAGCTAACACCTTCTTTAGGTTTAGCACTCAAGGTTCTTGAGAAGGGCTAGTCAGATTGTAGCTTCTCCTAGATCCTATTCTTATTTGTAACATTATTATTAGCCTCCCTGGGTCTCCTTGCACTAACTTTTCCTTAGGGTGTAGAATTTGCCTTTTTCAAGTTTTAAAGCTCATGGCTATCTGAATCTCAGCTATCTTGTACTATTAGATACAGAAATAAAGCAAGGTTGTGTTTTCTTTTTAGCTTTTAAATAGGGAAGCTTGAGAAAATTGGCTAAGATATTCCAGCATCCTGACATTTTTTTTACCAAGTTCTCTAAAGTTCTAGCCTCAGCAGATATATAACCTGACTCTGAAGGTATGACAGGTAATGTTTTAAACATCTGCTTTTCTTCTATATAGCACAGATGGACTACTGTAAAGCTAGTGCAAAAGGAGTATTCACTACCCTGTTGCCCACCCCAATTTGGTCAAGGCCATTGTCCTGCCCATATTTCTCAAACTGTCGCATTTTGGTGTATGCAGGTGACTTCTAATTGCTGGCACCTGTATCTCTGTGCTTGGGCTTGGGCTTTTTCTGAAGTGCAGAAGGCATTTTTTTCCAAGTATGTCCTCCAAGTCAGAAATATTAGAGAATCAACATACCTCAGGAGCAGCTCTCAAATGGTGAGTGAGAGTTGGTGAATAAAATACCCTTTGAAACATGTATTTTACACTGATCTACAGAATTAAGCTGTGGTCACCCACTGTTGTAGCAGGCTTCATAATGCACTATTAACTGGCTATTTTCTGTTCTCTGTCTCTCTTCTACACTCCTTTGTCACAGTTCCTTGTATTGTGCACATAAACTATCACACTTGAATCGTTATCTCAGGGTCTGCTTCTGGGACAACCCTAGATAAAGCACCAGCATTAGTTATATTCACTTAATTTTAAATTGGCTAAATTAATAGAAAATGAGTTACCAATTATTTGTGTCAATAGAGATAAATCTCAAAACATTATTAAATGAAAAAACCTTCAGAGAATTCATAAATAGGCAGTATTCATAAAAGAACTTGTGTAAAACCACATACACAAAACAATTTATACATAGGAAGCAGCAATGGCATATATGCCAAAAATTACATAAGTGCAAAATGATATGAAATATATAACAAATTTTATGGATAGATCATGCTTGAAAATGATAAAGTCAAAATCAGAACTGCAATATCTTCCTCTCTAGAATAATCCTTCTCTAGGGGGATTATTGCAGTTAGGAATGTTATAGGGAGGGTTACATAGGAGGCTTCGGTTGTGTTTCGTTTTTTAAGCTGCATTGTAGCTCTGTATAGCTATATCATTCCACATGCCTGAAATATGTTATTATAAAAATTATTACTTAAGATAATAATTAGATACTTAAAGATACTTAAAAGTATCTTAAAATAAGTATCTTAAAAGATACATAAAATAAAAGATACTTAAAATAAAACAAAATATTTGTAAAGAATATTCACTTAATATTCATAAAGAAATATTAATCTAATAGCTAAATAAACATCAATCTATAAGTACAAAAGTCAGAAATAGAAAACTCTGAATAGAATTAACTATAAAAATGTAAAATTTTATATGTCAAAAAATAAATGACTTTTTTCTTCTGTACACTTTTTTTGGGGATAAAGAGTGACTTTATTTTTATTTTTTAATTCAGGATATTATGAGGGTACAAATATTTTGGTTACATGAAATGCATTTGCCTCACTCAAGCCAGGGCCACAAGCATGTCCTTCCCCCATACAGTGCTCCCCATCTCTATTAGCTGTGGGTTCACGCACCCCAGTCTGCCAGACTTCAGTCTTTACTATAAGGATATAATAACCAAAACATCATGGTACTGGCACAAGAACAGAGATATAGACCTTTGGGATAGGACGTAGATCCCAGATATAAAACCATCTTCATATTGTCATCTAATCTTCTTTAGGCTTTTTGGTATTTTCCAAGTCTTTTACCACAAACAGCATTACTTCCATAATCAGAAAAAAAGGTTACAAAGCTAATATAATGGAAAAAAGCAAATTTAGTTTAGAGTAAGTAAACATTACTGACAGTATTTATTTGTTAAAAACAATACATTTAAGATAGCACATCTTAATTTTATTAAGCATATCATATATTATCTCATGTTTTTTTGGTTTTTTTTGAGACAGAGTGTCACTTTGTTGCCCGGGCTAGAGTGAGTGCCATGGCATCAGCCTAGCTCACAGCAACCTCAAACTCCTGGGCTTAAGCAATACTTCTGCCTCAGTCTCCCGAGTAGCTGGGACTACAGGCATGTGCCACCATGCCCGGCTAATTTTTTCTATATATATTTTTAGTTGGCCAGCTAATTTGTTTCTATTTTTAGTAGAGACGGGCTCTCGCTCTTGCTCAGGCTGGTCTCGAACTCCTGATCTCGAGCAATCCGCCCACCTCGGCCTCCCAGAGTGCTCGGATTACAGGCATGAGCCACCGCGCCTGGCCTTATCTCATGTATTTTTAAACTAATTCTAAGATGCTTGGCTTTAGATTTGTAAACAAATTGAAAACTATCAGGAGAGAGAATCAAGGAAATAGATATGACATTTTAAGCATGGTGCTTCTGAAAGATCCTTGGATAGCCATTAGGTCTGTCTCTTACAGTCATCCATTCATTTCTTCATGTATTTTATTCATTAAACATTGGTCCACTTTTTATGTATCAGGTACTGTGCCAGACATGACACATATAAGAATTAAGATGGGATAGTCCCTGTCTTAAAGGTCTCACAATATAATGAAAAGCCAGTGATTACACTGTAACATTATATATAGGGCTATGTAAAAAGTGCTGGGGGTACAGAAAGGGTGGAGTGACTCATGGCTTGATTAGGGCACTTAGCCAAGCAGTGTCATAAGCAGATTTCAAATTAGGAATTCTAGGGAGTAAAATGAAATTAAAACCCTACCTACATTACTTTTATGTAAGTAAATCTATGGTGGAATAATTTTTCCTGGGATGAGGGAAGCAAGATTGAAGAAATGCAAAGAAAAAGCAAATGAGAATACTCTCACTATGGACTTTGTATTTGGATTCATTTTGTTTATATGTTGCTTTTTTCTTGGAGTTTATAGTATTTTGCTATGCTGTTTCTCAAACAAATTTGATGGACACAGGTGATAAAGATTTCAGGTTTGTGAATTCATCAAATCAAGTCCATATCAATCCTGGAAAAACAGTACCCATTTGCTCTTAAATGTTAATGTAAAAAAGAAAAACAGCAGCACTGAGGGAAAATGGAATGGTTTCATCTCATTTTAAATAGAGAAGGCATACATTTATTTAAAACGTATTAACTGGAGAGAAACAGTAAAAAGCATAGTTGGAGAAAAGAATTTAAAAAAAAATTAAGGGAAAGGGATAAAACTTAGTGAACAGGAATTACTTTAGGATGGTGTTAAAAGAGAGGAGACATCTGATCAATGAGAAATGTTTAAGTTTGAAGAAAATGTGGATAGAAGCAATAAGAGCCAGGAAGATGGTTTCTACTTCAAATGGGAGTGAAATGAGACTGGTGAGCTGTGGTCAAAAATTAAGTCAGAATTAGACCAAGACATCTTCACAGGTTCTGGCAAATCAGTTAGCATCACATATGATGCTTCAAGGTGGTGAATTTGCTACTTATGTAAAACAAACAAAAAAAAAGGCGGAGGAAGTGATATAATTTTTGACCTCTCTTTCTTGCTACCCTTCTAGCATTTCGCATTCTATTAATACTTGTTCAAAATGGAGCTCATCAATTTCCCATGCAAAACTAATTTTCCTCTGGACTTATCTATTGTGATGAATTATAACACTAATTTTCTAGTCACCTAGATGCCAAACTGTTATTTTGTCTTTTCCATCTCCTGCATTAAGTTATTTGCCTAGTTGTCCAGGTTTCCTCTGTCTAATCCATCTTACCTTCTTTCTCATTTCCATGGTCACCACTCCAATGCTGGTCTCTGTTCCTTCTTGCCTGAGCCCGCAGAGCCTGCCAGCTTGTCTCTCACATTGTACACAGTTAATGATGTTAATCTTCTGATAGCCAGATCTGATCATATCACTCCCCCTGCTCAAATCCTTTTCATGACTTCTCATTACTTTAGAATAAAGTCAGGAGTTGAAGGCTGCCACAATTTACGATAGCCTACTTTCCCAGGTTTATTTCCAATGACTTGCTTATAGTCTTCTTAAATTCTAATAAAATTGGACTTTACACTAATGCCCTGACACAACACATGCTTTTCCATCTTCACAGCTTTGCATTTGTGTTTGCTCTGCACGGAATATTCTCCATTTCCCCCTCTATCCAACATGCCCAAACCTCTCTTCAGATTCCTCTGTGAACCTTCTCTGGTATTTCAAATTCTTTGGAGCTTTTCCCTTATTTGAACTCTCACTGTATTTTTGTATTTTTGTGCCACATTCTTTACTCTATCTTCTATTACAAAAACATATGAATTATTTTTATTTTCTACACTACCTTGTAGCATTTTCCAGGGTAGGGATTTATGTATTACTCATCTTTATGGTTCATTAATCAATAATTAGTAACAAAGTACTATTTATAAAAATATGATGTATTTGGTCATTCACTCAAATTTTAAAATTTGAGATGTGTCAGTTTCTAATGAAAAGTACTACACAACAAAATGGAGGTTATCCTTTCATATTTTCTCTAGGCTTCATGTATCAAGATTAGGTTGTCAATAATAAATAGTATTACTGAAAATAAAGTGGCAATCTCTTAATGGTTTAGCTTGGGGAAGTCTGAATTATTCTCACACAAGTAGCCACAGTAAATAAATGATCTGTGTTAAATACAACCAGCTGCTTCTCATTTAGAGAGATTAAAATGCAAAGAAAAGGAGACATTGTGTATAGACAAATAATACAGTCAGCCTTGTTCTGAGATTATTAAAAATAGGTTTTCAAGTGCCTTCTATTCAGTAAAATTAACACATCTCTTATTTTAATTTTTAAAATAAAAATTTTCAGTAAATTTATGCTGAAATTATTTAATTACTATTTTACATTTGACCTATTTTACCAGTACAATATAGTAAAGCTTTTAAAATTTGTTTTCCTTTCTTTGAAAATAGAAATTTTCACATGAATACAGTTTAAATTCAAACACATTTGCTTGAAGATCCTTCTTTAGGCTGAAATGGTTCACATGGGGTGTCTAAGCATGGAAAAGTGTTCTATCCTAAATTATGAATTACAGTAAACACACAAAGCTCTAGCAATTAGAATTTGGTTGATTTTGATGGTAAACTGGGAGATCTGGAAAATGATGTTGACATGTAATGATGTTATTTGTTTTCATCTATTCTATTAAATGAAGGTAGTTACTAAGCCTGTTGCCATTAGTATGTTGTTCATTAAGTGAATTAGAAAGAAATATCCCCAGTGTTATATTT
This sequence comes from Lemur catta, assembly GCF_020740605.2. NCBI lineage: Eukaryota > Metazoa > Chordata > Mammalia > Primates > Lemuridae > Lemur > Lemur catta. The sequence goes on from NC_059129.1 coordinate 112,151,193, forward strand.
TTCTGTATCTCTCTTCTTTTTCCTTAGTGTGTTATTAATATGAATCATTTGCCTGTGCAGGATTTGCTCCACCTGACATTGGCTTTTCATGCGGCTGCAACATTGGGGCTGGTATTCTGGTATTTTTCAGTATCATATCTATATGCACCATATACTACAAGCAGCAGAGAATATTATTTGGTCTTTTACCTTGGTTCCTGGCACACCAACTTTTTTTTTTCTTTTTTTAAAAGATTGGATCTGTTTTAGTTGATGAGCCTCCAAAATGAAATGTTAATAAATAGATGAAATAATAAGGTTTATTTTTACTGAATTGTGCTGAGTATCTTGTTTGACATGAACTGTGGTAAATCTGCTTTTTTTTTTTTTTTTTTTTCACCGTCTAGGAACACGTGAGTCGTAGCTGATGGGGAAACAATCATTATCATCAATTCTTGTGTGGGCCACCACTAGGTGGATGGTGCTGATTCTTTATTACAGACTCTAGCCTGCCAAATGCCCAAGGTCCTCCATCAATCACATTGAGTCCCACCAGAACCAGGGACCTTTGGTTATTGCACAGCCAGGATAACAACTTAGTTACTATTCAAATAGCTCTGGTAATTTTGTGGAAATAAAAATTTAACTACTACATCACACTGTGATTTGGAAGAATTTAACTATTACAATCCCACCACCATTCTTCTATATAGAGGGCAGAATACAGCATTTCAGGTCTGAAGCAGTTTCTTGGTATTGAATTTAAGATCTAGGAAATGCTGGTTCTGTTTAGAGAATCCCCCCCCCCCCCCCCCCCCGTCAGTCCTCTCAGAGCTGTTTTTGTTATAACATTTCTTTTGTGATGTGAGATTTTCCTTTGCATCTTGACTTATCATGGCTAGTTATTATTAAAACTAAGCATTGTTAAGCATAAAAAGCTGAAAGAAAAAAGAAGGAATTAAATTACTTGATCAGAGAGACCTACAAAGGACTTAAATAGATTTGCAATGGGAAATAGCAAGACTGTTGAATTTAAATAACTTACCATGTAAAGGTTGAAAAACAATTACCAAATCCTTACAATTTCAAGGATTGAGATTAAAGGTTTAAAATAAATTCATTTTCTTTCACACAAACATAATCCTCCTTTTAAAGTGCTCTGTTCTTTAATTCTGTAATTTACCTATGTGCATTTGCTTTAGTATATATTTTTTTCTGGTTTTCTTCCTTATTATATCTTAATCTACCCTGTGGGCAGGGGCCACTGCAGATCTTTAATGGTGCCATATGTCTCTGAGTGCTGAGTAAAGATTAGGTGATTGAACTATCAGGATAGAGCTATGAGGATATTGCCATCTTTCCATTTCTATGCTATCTACAAAAATATGAAGTTTTTGTTCTAGCTTTCTATCTCCACAGGCAAGAATGGTCTGAATGGAGGATGGGAAGTCACTATAAATGTGGGGATATGACATTTTATATTTTTTTAATGTTTATTTCCTTCCTGCAAAGATTGTCTTTTACCACTATGAACCTTACAATGTACAGTATACATAGTAGTTATTTGAGAAACATTTGTGGCTATGGGTAATAGATGACAGGACTCTGTAGTTGCTTATTCTCTGTCATCTTCATGGAATTAACATGGTAACAGTTACGTCTTAAAAGAGAGAAGTCCTAGAATCATCCAGGTCATCCTTGAGCGGCTTTAACATGTCTGCTCAGTATTTGGTAGTTAATTCTTCACCAAGTAGAATTTATTCACTCCACTGGGCTTCTCTTTCTTTTCTCCTATTTGTCACCAAAAAAGCAAGTGAATAAGAAAATGTAAGAGAACTAGGAGATGTGGTTACTGTTTAACAACCCACCCAGTTGTTGGCTTGTGGCTTTTATCCAGATGAGAATGACTGTGAATGATTCCAAAGGCCAAAAGACGTTTTTACACCAGAATGTGTTACTATTAAACAGATTCTGGATACAAAGTTTGTTTTTTTCCTCAAAAGCCACTCTTAATAATATTTGTTAATATGTCCTTCAAAGAGGTTGAACTAGGGGTGGTATTACCTGGAAGAGGGTACTACGAGATAGATAGGTGACTGCCATCTTTTGTATCTTATGTTCCTACGGCAGTCACTGCTTTTTTTGTGGCTATGGATGGTTTTGGTAGACAGTGCAATTCCTTTGTGCTGCCTGTGATAAAGGAACTGATGACAGGTTAACACATTATTACATATAAACATGTTTAAGTAGAGACTGGAATAGAGGCTCCACAAGCTTAGGGATTTTTGTCTATTTTGTTCTCTTATGTATCCCAAGACCTGAAACAGTGACTAACACATAGTAGTCACTAAGGAGATAGTTATTGAATACAATGTTAGAAAGAAATACAGGCACATTATTTTTGCATTTTGTTGTCTTTGGCTATATAAGTTGTGTTTTGTTTTTCTGTTTTCATAATAATTTGCTGAGTATTAATACTGAGTAATATAAAATGTAGAATAGTCAGCAATCAAGACAGAAAAATACTTCTATCACACGTGCTTTCTTTCTTTTCTTTTTTGCTATTTCTCTCAAATAGGTTGATTATATGGGTTGATGTTTTGATTTCATTGCATAATGCACTGTAGAAATCAAACAAACTAAGCTTTAGTGATGATTATTTTGAACAAACCAATAGAGTATTTAATACTTTTATTTGCAAAATATATTTCAGAAACATTTGATTGCTAGCCTTGAAATAGAAATATTAATAGTATCTTCTACATTATGCAGACAGCAAATGATGAGACAGATATGCCAAAGCACCTCTATGGAACCACTTACACATTATTTATAGCAATATTCAATTGTTCTTAGAATAGAGGATTTTTATTCTAATAATGACATGGGTAATATGCCAGTAAGACACATATTAAAGGTGAGACCTATAATTCATTTTGCAAAATACAATTATTTACAAATGATTCTCTGAAATGCCTCTTAAGCATTCTTCTTTATTTTCTAGGTTGTTCCAGTAGATCTATGCGGCTATTTAGAATGCTACCTTAGTTAGCACCACACCCTTTCCCACTGTTTACTTTAAGAAAATACATTCATACTCAACACATATATATACATTCTGTAGTGTTTCATCCTAATGTGTCTTTTTGGTTTTCATCTAAGCACAAATACTTCTTCTAATGGAACCATTAATCACAGGAGTGATGATATTAATATCAGCAATAACAATAACACAATCTGGATTAGTTTATTTTCATAGATTTGAACTTAAATTATTGTTTCTTGATTACAGAGGTAAACAGTTCCTTAGGGACCTCGGAGACCAGTGAGAATAGACCAGAGAGGCCAACTGTCAGGCTTATCAGACTTTCTTTTTTATGCTGGGCTACACCTCTTTTGTTGGTTTCACTTGGATGAAGAACTGGAGAGTTAGTATTTACTGTCTTTGCAGTGTGGGAGATTCTAACTTGGGAAGTCATAGCAGAATGAGGGAAAGTCTTATTTATTTTTCTAATATTTTTCTGGTGAACAAATGGATCTAATTTTACTTCAAATTTTGGCATACTTTTGGATAGATTAAATGAAAGGAGGATTGAAAGTGGAACGCTGTAGCATTGTGAATATATTATTGAGTGTACCTAAAGCAAACATAAATAGAAGTGAAGAGAGAAATAGCAACACAATAACATTAAAAGACTTCAATATTCCACTTTTAATAATAGATAGAAAAAAAAAACAGATAGTAAAGCAACATAGAAGCAGCAAACTTGAATAATACTATAGACCAAAAGGACCTAACAGACCTATACAAATCATTCCACCAAACATCAGCTAAATATACATTCTTCCCAAGTGCAAATATCACATTGTCCAAGATAGATCACATATTAGGTAACAAAACAAGTCTTAACAAAATTAAGAAGGTTCCAATCATACCAAGTGTCTTTTCTTATCAAAATGGACTGAAACTAGATATAAATAACAGAAGGAAAATTTAAAGATCTAGAAAATTTCTGAGAAATCATATAGCACTATCTCCAATACTGCAGCTGAGGAAACAGGGGTCTGGAGAGGCTTCACATCTTCTAATTAGTGGCAGAAAGGTTCGTCTAACTAGAGTGTTTTCCATCAGAAAAATACGACTGCCACTAAGTTGATAGATGTGTAACTCTTGACTGCAGGATTGAGGAGGTTCTTACTTCAGTGCCTGTGCCTTTATGATCCTAATAAAACTTCCTAGCACAGAAATATCTTTTCAACTAAGATGTATGCCATAACCTAGAAATTCTACTTCTCAATATATACTGTAGAGTAACACATACATATAAGGATTCATCAAAAAGGATGCTTATTGCAGCAATGTTTGTAATAATAATGTCCTGGAAAGAATTTAAGTGTCTCTATATAAGGGAATAGCTAAATAAATCTTAATATTTTTAGTCTATGAAATACTATGCAATAGTTAAAAAGAATGAGTCATACCTATGTTTGGCAAAAACAGCTGAATTTTAGGGTATCATCATAAATGAAAGTTGTAGAATATGTACAGTGTGTAAAACACATAGCCATGTAAAAAGCAAGATTATATAACATTTCTGAATCCATGTGATGTATATGCAAAAGCATTTACAAAGGGTGGGAAATAAATTAAGTTGTGATAGAAATAATCAGCTATAGGGAAGCTGGTTGTGAAAGGTGGTTTGCTTTTGTCTCTATGTCTCAAATTTGTAAAAAAAAAAAATAGAATGTATTCATGAATTTATTGGTGTAATGTAAAAAACAGGTTTGTTAAAGCAATTATCCAATACACACTTAATATGTCTGTATTTTGACACTACCTTCCACGGGGGGCCGGGAGAGCATGGGCAGATGTGCAAGACGAGACTGTCATTCTAGGCCGGCTCATGTTCTATAAAGCAAATAAGATAAATAAATTATAGATATTTAATTATTACAGGAAAAAGGAAATAATAAAGAATTATGGGGAAGCAGTGAAAGAAGACAGTAAAAGTGATCATGTTTTTATCAACAAAGAGTCAATTTAGTTAATAACAAAAAGCCAATTTTTTCCAGGTCCAAATAAGTGATCCTCAAATAATTGCTATAACATATTCTCTGAAAAAATTAAGAATTTTCAGTCTTTGGTTATTCTGAAAAATTTTAGATTTTGTTGCTTCTGTTCTTAATTGTAATGTACATTTTGACAGCAATAGAAATCAGAAAAAAATGAGTAAAAATCAGGATCAGGAAACAAAAGGGGATATTTAAGCATATATTTAGGGGGAAACAGTAAAGTATGCAGAAATGCTAAGTTATTGCTAAGGACAGGTCGTATCTGATTAAAATGTTTATCTTTCTGAGCTCTGAGCCTGCTGCTAGCAAACATGTCATCTTAAAATGAAGCTTTACTTATAGGAAGAAGAGTTTCATGAATAGCTATTTTAAATCAAATATGATTCACAGTGAAACTTTGTGAGGTTTATTTATGGGAAGCTATGTAGTGTGGAGGTTAAGATCACAGGCTTAGGGCTCAGATATAATTAAGTTTTGAAGCCTCTTTGCACCATTTACAGGTTTTAAGATCTTAGGTAGCTTATTTAACCTGTTTTAAGATCTTAAATAGCTTATTTAACCCATCTGTGCCTCAGTTTACTTTTTTGTTAAAGGCAAAAGTACGTGTACTTCACAGATTGTTTTAAGGAAGTAATAAATGAGGTAATGAAAGAAAAGCATTTAGCTGAGTAGGTGCTCAGTAAGTTAAAGAAGGATTACTTTTTTTTGCCTCCAGCAGAAAGTGTGTAAGCGTAGAGTCAGACTGTAAAATGGTAGTCTTTTATCAGTGTTCTACAAAACAAAGTGTAGAATATTTAAGTCTTTAGTTAATTTACTAAATAGACACCAAAGATTTGAAAGTTTAATCTCCACAGTGAGTTTTTTAAGTCTTAGATAAGGACAGAACAATGAGAGATTTTTCTTGCTCTAACCTAGCCAAGGAAAAAGGGAGAATTGGAACATGGTCAGAAAGAGGCTGGAGACAAAGGTGAGAGTAGGGAGGTGACATATGCCCAGTGTGCTGCCCATGGGGCTGTCTTCTGCTCAGAGAGGATAAGTGACTTCTACTGAGGAGGATTTGGGAGAAAAGAGATTGAGATAAATAAAAGCATGGAGAGAATCTGCCAATGCTAAATTATTCCACCGGTGTGTGGTTCCTTTAGAAATGCCTATCATGGGAGTATCTTTACTTTTTTTAAATAAAACCACTGATCTCAGACATCTGGGCAGCTTATGGTTTATCCGTTTCTTAAAGTTATCTCTAAAGTAGGAAAGTCCATAAACTCCAGTTTCTCTTTGTTAAATAATTCTATAGTTAGGAAGGTCTCGCTTTTATCTAATTATTATGTCTGAACACACACACATACCCACCCCCACACCACATACACATAAATTTTGCCAGATTAGATGAATATTTTATGACTACAAGCTTTTTTTCTAAATAAGCTAAAGGCTACTGGAAATTATTGATTTTCAGTATTTTTTGCATGGGTAGACTGATTTCTTCTTTTCTTTACTAAAATGGAAAATATCTATTTACCATCCTTTGCATAATAACTCTGTATAGATTTGAACTTATTCAAAACGGATTGTCAAGATGGTAGTTAAAATCCAAGTCAATAACCTAGTATTCTGTTTTGCTTTTTGCTTTTTTAAATTAAACTTTATCTTTGCTTTTAGGAGTTTCATTCATTTAGCCAATGGGATTTTGTGAATGGGATTTTTCTTGTATATTAGACCTTATTCAATAAATAGTTAAATTAGAATGTCAATGAACCAAATCTAAGCATCTTTCATTTACTGTAGAAATAGAACCCTTTAGATAAAAGTCTGATTCTAATTTAATATCCACACATAGTTTTAAAAAGCAAAACAAACTAGTTGGTTATCAATATCTTCTACTGGAATTCTATACCTGGTATTGAAAATGCTAATGTACTATATAGTCTGTTTTGTTTCCTGTTTTTGCACTCAGTGAAGAACTAAAGTTGATATTCAATCTCAGTAAACACAGCTGGGGTGGTTGATATATTTATTTTATTCCCCTTTTGCATTTAAAAAATCAAACTTAATATTATTTTATATATGTGGTATTTTATAATAATAAATTCCTTTTGGAAGCTGGCATGGTATCATTTATATAGAGGATAAATAACGAGTTCTACAATTTTTTGCAAATTGCTTTCTCTTAAATGCAACAGGAGGTGGCTGGATTGAATAACCTTTAGCATTCCTTCTTGATCTAAATTTCTACCATTATGACTGGGGTTTTGGATATACCAACCTTTCCATTGGAACAATGAAAACTGGTTTTATTTTAAATTATGGGTTGTCAGTAAATTTTGGAACATTATAATCATTAAAGGAATCGTGAACAAGTTGCATTTTTAATATTGTGTAGTCATATACAGTGTCTGATAATTCAGAGCAAGAGATCTGGGACACATTTTTCAGGAAAGGAAGATTCTTGCTTTCTTGAATGGTTTTCCCCAGCATCTCTCTAATCCAACTGAAACTTTGCCTATAAAGTGCATTTTTCATTAAAGAAAGCAGATTAATTTAAACACTAAAACTACGGTGAAATGATGAAAGCCATTTTCTTTCTTAGGGTAAGAGAAGCACAGTTTATCTAGAGTAAACCTCAAGAGATTAATCACTGAGTTAAGGATGCAAGTACAGCAGTGTTTCTTAAACTTTGATGTGTCTACAAGTTGTATGGTGATCTTGTTAGATGCAGATTATAATTCAATAGGTCTGGGATAGGGTCAGAGATCTTACATTTCTAACAAGCTCTCTGATGATAACAATTCTACTGGGATCTCACATAACAATAACGTATTTAACTCTAATATTTGGGGGTAAGTACGGTTAATATTTTTGGCTTGAAATCTACAAGTGTTTGGAGGTCACTTTCTCTCCTGAACTTTCATAGACTACAGTATTGATGGTTAAGGTGTGTGGTGCCAAAACTAATATGTTCAGACATAAATTGTCCCTTGACTAAGGGGATTTGTTTACTGGAATGAAACTAAATTTTCTAACACATGATTTAGGCCAACTGTGTCTACAGATATATGCACATGGGTTTTGAAGTAAATACAGAATTTTTAAATGTATCCATGCTATTTAACTTTATTTTGCATGTTTCAGATGATTCCATATGAACCAGGGTCAGGCTAGGAAAACAGTTAGCTGCAGCAAGTTATATGCTTTTTAAATTTTTTTTACAGCAGAAATTTGTTTAGACTGTTTATAGATAAATGTTGTAGAAATGTTTTGTATGAAAATGGAGGCATTTGTTTATAAGGACACACTAAGTCATTCATGTAAAAGCTGAGAAGACTATCATCATTGAACTGAGAAATACCTTTTATTTGTTCCTCCCCTTGAGGTGTAGCCTCAGTGTTGCTATTGGTGATGACTATATCAGATAAGTTTCAGAGCATGGCTTATTGATAATGAATAATTCATAAACAGATAATATTCACAATTATTAAAGTATTTCAGAGGCAACATAGGTAGAACTTCAATATAACCCTAGTTAAGATTGTCTTTGTTCAAATCTAATATAAAGACCTTACTTAATTTTAGAGAGGAATTTTAATATCCATCATCATTTTACATATTTAAAAATTTAGGCATAAAAATTTGAAGTCACAGAAGTTGTCAAGAACAGAGCCGAGAATAGATTGGTTATCTCAAAATTGTGTCCTCCATAAAATTCTCCAGATAGGCTTTCCTCTGAGAGAAATACAAGTAAATTTTCCTTTGTCTTTGAGATTTATTTCCTTCAGTCCAAAACATTTATCAAGAGTCCATTGTGTGCACTGAACTATTACTAACTGTTTTGTGGGAAAGGATTTATGCAAAAACAAAACAGCAAAAATAAACTATATGGACTTTTGCTCTTGTCAAGATGAGTAATAGAGACTAGATTTACCCTTTGCCTGGAATAATTATAAAAGCAGATAAAATATACAGGACAATGGTTTTCAGATATGGAACATTAGGCAGCACAGGATAGTGATCCCTGAGAAAGAGGAAACAAATAAGGTGAGCATGATGATTGCCAAAGCTCAGTGTCTAAAGAGAGTTTTCAGGTCATAGTGCAGGGAAGGAGAATCCGAGTGGAGCCTGGTTTTCTCTCAGAGTGGAAGAGATGCAGCTGGTCATATGGGTAGCCAGAGCTCCTAAAGGTTGCAGAGTAAGGTCCCTGAACAGAGAGAGTTCTTCTTGTTGTACACAGAAGAGAGCTATTCTTGTTGTACTCAGAGAGAGCTCTTCTTGTAGTACACAGAAGAGCTCCTGAAGTCTCCAGAAGATCCCCTCAGGTCTTCAGTTGGGTATATATCAGCTTATGCACATCGGAAAACTACTTAAGGTTGGGAAAGAACCACCTGAAGCAGCACAGGCAGCAATCAGCAAAGGTTATCCAGAGTTGGGAGTAGTTCTTGTTCCTTCCAGCCAAAGCAGAACACCTCATAATTGAAGAGACGTAAGAGAGAGTACTCAAAAAGTTATCACCTCAGTAGGGAAGCAAAATAAGCCCTAGACTAATAATGACTTCTTTCTAATCCTACCTCACAAAACTTAAAGGTATATGCAGATTGCATGAGAGTTGGTGCTCCTGACCCCAATGTTGTTCAAGGGTCAATTGTAGTTTGGAATAACTCAGGAAAGCAAGGAGCTTGCCTGATATTAATAAATCTTCAAGGTGGTTGATTGCAGGCCCTCCGTTTTCTTTCCCTCCAAACTTTTCCCTTCCTTTCTTTATCAGTACAAGGTTGGAGAAAAGATTTACCTTGCGCGTATCTACTAATTGGTAATGCTAAGGTTTGATTTGTTTGTAAAGGAAGATGTCGCCTCCTAGGTATCAGAGTGGTGCTTCAACTCTAACCATGAGAAATCAACTGTTTGTTCTCAGTTATTATTATTATTTCCTTAAAGTTCTTTCTGCAATGTCAATTACTGTGCTCCACTTCCCCACCGCTGACCCCAAAGAGTGTTGCACAAGAACCTATTGATAGGGTCAGTGTGGTTTTAAAACCACTTACGGGTCCCAGGAGAAGCTTGAGTGGTTGGGAATGGAAGATGAAAACAATGCAGAAAGAGGACAGGCTTTGCTTTCTTTAAAAGTTTGTCTAGAGCTGCAACTAACAAGGAAAATCATTAACAAAATGCGTTTTATCTAAGAAGATCAGAGAAATGTTGATATTAATGATTATATTTTAACTGTTAAGATACTTTAAGGAATACAATTTTTTGTTACTATTTGGGATTTATGGGCTAATGTTAATGTTAATTTTTACAGTTTTTCTAACTCCTGTACCTTAGATCTAAGATTAGATATTCATCATGATTAAAAAATGAATTCACAACTTCTAACACAGGAAATCGTGATATCTCTAGGGAAATTAAAAATAAAAAACCAAAAAACTATTAATAACAAAAATATCTGTATCAGTAGGGTTAAGTTTAAATTTTATGCTTCCAAGTAAATTTTTAAAAGAGCTAGGCTTCAAGTCCAATGACCCAGGAACATCTCAGAAGCTTCTCTTCTTTAGGAGACTCTATCCACCCCAAATTCCAACAGTGATGCATGAGCGGTTAGAGTTTATTTAATCAAAAATGACCCAACTCATTTTATAAGGCAACTTATTCCTTATATTTATCTGTAGTTACTAACTATAGATAATATCTACTATAGATAATATCTACATAATAAATAATATCTACTATGAATAATATAATAAATATCATAAAATAATACTGTTATTAGAGTTCTAATAAAATATATATTTTATAATATTAATAAGAGAAAACATTAGAGACACCAGGATTTCCTGTGTTAGAAGTCATGAATTCATTTTTTAATTATCATGAGCATCTAATCTTACAGTTTTTACCTCAGATTTTATAGTCTGCACAGAAGCAATTCATATAAAAGTGTATTGAAAAATTTTAAACTATTTATATATATATTATTACAAATGAAGCTTATGTGGACAAATTAAAACATACTGGTGAATCATAAAGATATCTTTGTTAGGTTTTTGACTGCTTTAATTTTTTTTGATGTTTTTGCCAGGTGTTAAGGTCATCATGTCAACCAGAGGAGGGATAATGGTTGGTAAATTTGTGTGTGTGTGTGTGTATGTGTACATATATATATATATATATATATATATATATATATATATATATATGTAATTATGGTTGAGTAAAAAGGTGTGTGTTAGTTTACTTCTATATTCATACTAAAATGTTTATTAAATGCCCACTTTGTGCTAAGCAGTTTGTCTGTGCTGTACCAGTGGATGGTTAGATGGTTAGCAATTTTTTTTATTGATCCTAAAACATTCAGAATTGTCTCATTTACCGGAAGAAGTTAAAAAATAACATTATGGAATATAAGAACCTAGTGCTGAGAAACTTACAGTAGAATTAGGAGACAATACACATCAAAAGTTTTAAGGGCCTGTCAAAAACTTAACATAATAATATTTTTCTTTTAATTGAAAGTGGCCATACTCCCTATACACAGGAAGGAAAGGCTATAAAGTATGGATAGCAACTCGGTATATATTTGGATAAACTGATCAAAAGTGGAAAAAATCCATCAATGAGCTCCCAAAAGTACATGATTTGTGAACAGGAGTTTGAAGAAATTAAGTGACATCACTTAAGAGTGGAAGATGGCACAAATAAGTACATCCTCCTGCACCAATCATAAACAGTAGGGTAAGGAAGTCACATGGAATAGCAAGCTGATGAGTTTACTGGGAAAATAGGATCTGTGCTGGGAAATGATAAGAATTACAATGAGATGCAGGTGGATGGGTAAAGTGATCTAAAGAAATCAATTCAGAAACATAAAGAATTTTAGAGCAAAACAGTCCTTTACCCTGCATCTTCCCTTCAGTCATGAGGAAACTGACTTTACTAAGATTACATGGCCACGGGTGGCATTGCCACTTGGGATTAGAGCCCAGGGTTTCCTGTTTTCAGTGTTCTTTTCATATTTCCTGCTACTCTGCAAAACAATGTCCCACTGACCAAGAGCAGAAGAGACACATGAATACAATGATAATACAGAAATACTTTCTTTGGAAATTTCTATTTTAAATACTAAAAGGAAATCAATCTCTTTCCCTTCCCTCTGCCTTTTACTCTACAGACTCTGATCTTCTGAAAATTGGTCATGCCCTAACCCTTTCATTGTCCAGCTTCTGTCTTGGTGAATGTTAGTTTGGCATCCTTTCTGCTACACAGCAGGAGCAGGGTCACCAACTGGCAGCATAGGCTCTACCCCTTCTGCCTGAGGACACTCTATCACCCAGCGCCAGTCTCAGGGCAACATCCTTGGTGGTCTCCCAAAGACAGATGCCCCTCCAATCTGTTCCAAACCTCACCCTAGTTATGCTGCTCCCTGGCCACAATTTGGAATCCTTTCACTGTCATCACTCAGCAAATAATGGATGGAACCTTTGATGGTTTATAGTTCCACCCACAGTTCTGCACTGAGCAGAAGGGAGAAAGGACCAAAGAGTGTTAGGCTTTTAAAGGAGAGCTTCATTTGGCTCTGGCAGCTACTCTAATACATCTCAGAGTGCCTGTCATCTGGAGGAGGATGGGGTACCACAGTTAGCACTGCTTTCAGCATTTCTTTCTCTCTCTAAGGATCTTTAAGATTGCCCTCTACAAGGCATGGCTGGGGAAACTAGTTTAGCCTCTATCACAAATGCACAAGGTCACTACAACAGCCCTTCTAAATCATAATGTTTAAGGAGGGATGAAATATGGTCATCCTGTAGACTCTTAGTACGAGGGAATCAAATATGTCCTCTAAAATGGAAAATGAGTTAAGAGGAGGAGTAGAGAATCCCATTTTCTCAAGCCCCTGTAACCACACTTTGCACTGTCCCAGGTACATAACTCTTTGCCTTTGCGGCTTTTGTCTCCAAGGACAAATATCTACTCCAAGGGGTGTAAAGTCTCTGGGCAGGGCAGTTTTGTTTTTTTTTTTTTTTTTTTAAGAAACAGGGTCTCTCTCTGTCTCCCAGGCTAGAGTGCACTGGCATGATCATAGCTCTCTGCAACCTCGAAATTCTGGGCTCAACCAATCCTCCCAAAGTGCTGAGATTCTAGGCATGAGACACTGTGCCCAGCCTTTCTGGGAAGTTCTATTCTTCTGAATTTCATATGTATTAAATGTCATGGTTGGAAAGCCTTAGAAACATTGATAAGCTTCATATTATCATCGTTATCTTAGTTTGCCAAATAGACCTGAAATGCTATCTTGCCAATGTCATAAAGCCTGGCTGTTAGTGTGTCTCAGAAGACCTGGCTATAGTGGACTGAATAGTGGTCTCTAAAAAGGTATGTCCATGTCCTAACCCCTGGTACCTGTGAATAGGACCTTATTTGGGAAAAGGATCTTTGAAGATGTAATTAAGGTACAGACCTCCAGATGAGATCATCTGGGATTAACTGACCCTAAATTCAATGACAACTGTCCTTAAAAGATGGGGAGAACATAGATATAGAGGAGAAACACAGGGAAGATGTGAACATGGAGGCAGAGATCAGAGTTATGCAGTTAAAAGCCAAGGAACACCAAGGCTTGCCTGTAGCCACCGAAAGCAGGAAGAGGCAAATAAGGATTCTCTCGTGAGCTTCACAGGGAGGGTTGCCCTGCCAACACCCTTGATTTCAGACTTCTGGTTTCCAGAACTGTGAATGAATAAAATTCTGCTGGTTTAAGTCACTAAGTTGGTGGCAATTTTGTTATGGCAGCCCTAAAAACCTAATACGCAACATATAGAAACATGGAGAAGACTGATGGTGAATAGTGTCTGCCTCTTCTGCTGAGATGTCAGCCAGCCTGGCCCTGAAGAGTGAAACTAGATCTCACTAGAAACCTTGCAGACATACCCCTTCTCCCTGAAATTGCATTTAGTCTCTCCCAAACTTTAATCCTCAAACGGTTCGTGCTAATTCTTGCTTCACTCCCGCTCCCATTTCTCCACTCCTCCAAACAGTATTGGCTATATAATTTGTGGGGTTCGATACAAGATGACAATGTAAGTCCCCTTGTTTAAAAATTAAGTATTTCAAGGCAGGGACAGTGGAGCATTAAGCAAAGCATAGGACCTTCTTAAAAGTACAGTTCTGTTTGACTGCACAGGTTGCAGGCGCATGAAGCTGGCCCTGCCTCTTACATCCAACTACTCTGACTTTGCAAAAATCCTCATTCAATACTGAAAAATACCAGTACCCTTATAAACTATTCACACAGTCTATTTTCTGGCTTTAAGTAGAAATCAGCTTTCTTTTGAGAATAGCTTTCCCTAGATGTCCCTTCAATGTAGACTGCTCATTGTCTCACACTCTAGGGCCATTAGGGATAGCATTGACGTCCTGTGTCTCCCTAGTATTGCTGCTTCTGAACTGTTAACTATCTCTTTCTTATACCAGCCCTTGATTCACTTAGGATCTTCCTCCCTGGACATGCACCTCCTGCCCCAACTGTGTATAGTCATCCACTCAGTTCTGCATCAGTCCACTACATTCATGAAAGTGTTTTTTTAAGTCTTTGTTTTTTATCGTATAGGATCACTGTTGGTGGCTTCAATGTCTATGTAGATAGTTTTTTCAATATCTTAGTTCCCAATTTCTTGATCTTCATTCTATGCCAGTCAACCCTACCCATAGCTCCTCCATAGACCATGCCATCATTATACTTCTAAAACTTCAAAGAAAACCGTCCTATTTCCCAATTACAACTTCTTATCTTTCTATCTCTCTCATTTGATGGAGATTTGTGGTTCCTGAGTTCAAAACTGGTTTAGATTCTTCCCAGCTATTTAGCCTTATTCAAAATATCTAAACTTGCTGAGCCTCAGTTTATTATCTGAAAATAGAGATAATTATTTCTATATTGTGGGAGCATGGATACTGAATAATTTAAAAAGTCTGAGTGTAGCACCATTAGCAGACTCTAAAGTGTTAATTAAAATGAAATATTTATCTGGTTATATTTTCATATTTCGCATAGATTTTGCCTAAAGGGAATTTGGAAGTGGCAGTAGTGAAGTGGCAGACGTCATAGGCCTCGGATGGGAAGCCGGGGCACAGTATGAGTGAGCAGATTAGCGTTGAGAAGACTTTGGCCACTGATTACCACTTTCAGGAAACAAGAGGAGATCGCAGATCTTCAGTGAGAAACCAGTTTCTCAGGAAGCAGAGAACTCCTTAATTTTTATCAGCAGCACCCTCATCCAGCTAAAATGGCTTTTAAAGGGCACAATGAGACTTTAATAGTCAGGAATTTATTTTCCTTAATAAGAACCTGAAAGAGAAACTTGATAGACATTGTTTTCTGCTTTTCTTTGCAGAAAAAGTTCCCTGCATTGCATGCTGCTTACCAATCTGCTAAAATAATCTGTTAATAAATGCGAAGACAGAGATTCTGGGTGCAGATAAGAAAACTGTGTACATTCCTACCCTCTTCAAAATCCAAGATTAGATCAAAGAGCAACCTTGTGACACCTGGAGCGCAAGCCCTGGGGCGCGCACTAACCCGCGGGACGGAAAACCTGATGCAGCGTCGGAGAGCTGGAAGAGAATTGGAATTCCCCCAGTCACATCAAACAAATTCTTAACAGAACCTCACAGTCATCCCAGGGAACTGGAAGTGGCAGGCAGGGAGGACACGAGATTTGTGACGATCACCGATGATTAGTTGTGTGTTAACGCACACGCAAGCAAAAGAGCTCTCCCCAGGACGCCAGCAGGGAAGAGCCACTGTCGCGCTCGCCCCGGGGAGCTCCTCGGGGGCCGGATTTGCACCGAGAGCAACGCACCGCCTGGGAGCCGAGCTCTGCGCCTGGGGGCGGGACGCGGCGACCGCTCCCTCCGCCCCCCAGTCGCTGCCTCCGCCTGGCTGCGCCCCGGCCCAGCAGCTCAGGCGCGGCCGCATCCCCGCGCACCGTATCGGCGGCTCCGGGCCGCAGAAAGGTTGGGCGAGCCCGAACGCGAGAGGACCTGGCCCAGGCTCGGCGGGCAGCTCCGGGCGCAGCTGGTACGTACCTGGTGGACGGGAAGCCGGAGTGGGTGTCACTGGTGCGAGGATAGGGAAAGGACTTGGGGTGTCGGGGGAGACTGAGGGAAGGAAGATGTGGTAAGTGCAACTTTCCCATTTTCCGCCCCTTTTCCTCCCGGTCTGCACAAGTATCTGGGGAATTCAAAGCAGGTGCGTCTTTTGCTAGGGTGACCACACCATTTAACACGCACACCAGGGTACTTTTAGAGTGAAAGGGGGGCGCTCAGGTCAACAGGCGTAACCCGGGCAGTCTGGCCACCTGATTTTTGCCCACTCTGCCCTGAAGGTGGGCATTAGTGACCTCCTGTCACAAGTTGCCCAGCCCTTCTCTCCGGCCAGCAATGCCCTGTCGTTTCTCTTGGGCGGTGCTTTCCAAGCCCCCAGCAGCCGCGAGCCGCCACTGGGTCAGCAGAGACCCGAGTTCTAACCGGCTCTGCCAGCGTCGAGCTGTGTGGCTTTAGCTAAGTCACCCCACCTCACTGGGCTCCGTCCTTTCTTTTGATAAAATATGGGGATAGGTAGACCGGACGAATCTATGGGTCCCCCGCAGCTACTGGATTTTCCCTGCCCCTCGGTCACCAACGGGCCGCGGTGGAGGGACCCAAGTGCAAGGTAGTCTCAGGGGCTGAGGGACCTGGTGGGCCTGGGTCCTGGCTGTTGCTGCTGCCGCTTCTGCACCCCCTTGGGGACGCTCCTGAAGGTGCCTTCTAGGGAGAGATGACCCTGCCTTACCGTTACCCAGGCTGGCCAGTCCCTTCTGAGCGAGGCCCGGAAGATCAGGTCAGACCCGTGTTCTCTTCACGGGGAGCTCGGCCAGCCAAACTCCGGTCCTTTAGAAAAGTGCTTGGCATGAGCTAGGCACAGGGGAAGCACTAAAACAAACAAACTAACTAACAAACACCCAGCAGGTGGTAGTGTTATTAGCTGGAGTCTGTGGAGGCCTGGAAGGTGGGAGATTCAAGGCTGATGATCATTAAAACGTTCACCAAGAAAAAAATAAAAAACCAAAACACTTATCTATGGTTTGAATACCAGAAAGACACTGTATTAGAATTACTGAGTATTGCATTTCTCTTTGTATGTATATATATTCAAAATCTATCTATCCACTTTATCTCTTCACATGATGGCTTCCTTCTTACTGACATTGCCACGCATTAAAAAAAAAAAATCCTCCTGGGATTTAATATTCAGAAAGCCAAGAATTTGAATTACTAAAATGAGAACTGATGACCATACAGCTTATGGGTAGCATTATAATGTGGTAGGTTCTGGGTCAAGATTGGTTAAACCAGCATTTTAAGAACCTTGTTTCCTGTTAGCGTGTGTAGCCTGCTAGTCAGTTCCCCCTTACTGGCACTATCTCAAGAGAGTTCATTGTCTAAAAATGTGTTTTGGAAGTTCAAAGGATTCAATTTTGAAGGAAAGTATAGTTTTGAAAAAACAATTTTTTTTGGAAAAAGTTTTTAGTAATTGAATTTTTAATCTTATCTTTATCACAACTTTCTTCAACAAAATATCAAAGGCCAATGGACTACTTTATGCAGAATATTAAAAAAATGTGTCAAATTTCATTTTTGTTAAAGAATTTTTTCCTCCTTTTTAGTCAATTTTAAACATATGTTTAGATCAATGATGGATCAATTTAATTTTCCTCATAATTTTTACAATTACTTAAATTGTTATGCAGGTTGCATTACAGCATTTTTTATAACTTTATGGAGATATAATTTACATATTATAAAATTTATTCCTTAAGGGTGAAGGACTTTTTAGAAGTTTACCCTTTTCAATTATTTTTCAATAATTTTTAGAAATTTTACCCAGTTGTAAAACCATTACCATAATCTAGTTTTAGAACGTTTTCATCACTTCGTAAGAAGACTTTGTAGTCTTTATTCTCACCCCCAGCTCCAGGCAACCATTAATCTACTTTTAGTCTTTATAGATTTGCCTTTTCTGAACATTTCTTCTAAAGGGGATGATATACTATATACATGGTCTTTTGTGTGTGGCTTCTTTTACTTAGCATAATATTTTTGAGGTTCATCCATGTTGTAACATGTATCAGTATTGAGTTCTTTTTTACTGCTGAATAGTTTTCAATTGCATGGATATACCACATCTTGTCCATTTCACTAGTTGATAAACATTTGCGTTGTTTCCAATGTGGGGCTATTATGAATCATGCTGCTAAGAACATTCACATGCATGTCTTTGTGAGTACATGTTTTCATTTCTCTTGAGTAGATATGTAGCAGTGGAATTGCCAGGGTGTATGATAAATTTGTGTCTAATTTTTAAAGAAAATTACAAAATAATTTTTCTTGTAGAAATTGTATATTTACAAAATGTAAATATATAAAAAACTCTAAATTCTAGAGAAATATATGTTTCTTACTGGATCATATGTGATTTTATAAGTATATATAGAGTTGGAGAGGAAATACTGCTTTCTTTTGCATTTAGAGCTCAAGTACAGCAAACACTTTTGAAAAAAAGATTGCAATATCTCTCAGAAATGAGATTTTTCTTGCTTAACTTTTTTCATGCTAAATGAGAGTGAATCAAGCTTAATCAAGACTAAATTTCCTTTAATGTCCATTGAAAATAAGGAAAAATGTAGTTTGAAAATTATATTTTAAGAAGTTGATTAGACTCAGCCCTGAATGGCTTGACAGTAAATTCAGTGATTTTTCCATTCCTTCAATCCAAAATTTTAACTGAGTTAGAAAATAAAAAAAAAAACACCCTTTGTGAATATCAAAAACAAACTACAAAATATAAATCCTATGATAAAATAAGCTTCTGTAACCATGATGCCATGCAATTCTTTTAAGTAATAATTAAACATATTCTGTTACCAGATGTGGGGATCTAAGGCCCAAGATTAAGTGATTTACATATATAAAGAAATCACATATTTGGGGTAAATCCAGGGCTCTGCTTTCCTGTTTAAAAACTTCTCCCATTAATGCCATTAATGTACATCCTAAATCCTATTGATCTCAGACATTTTCATATACTTTATGTCCTTTTTATAAGTCATTATCAGTTACTAACATTATGTAAAAAGAACTCTAGGTTAAGCATTTGAACATACCCATAAAACCAAAAGAGGTTATTATTTTTTCTTTTAATTAGAGGTATAACTCATTTTGGGAAATCAAACAGATATTCTACTTTTTACTTAAGTGAAATATACTTTTTGTTCTAGCTCCCAATGGCAAATAGCAGTTTTATGCATCTGCACAAGTAAGGAACATGCTATGGATTTTACAGGGCAGAGTGAATTTGTGTCCTCTAGTCACTCCTAGTCTTAAAAATGTGATAGTGTCCAAGAGTTGGGTGCTTGGTTGGAGAAGAGAATTTGGAGATATCTATATAAAAATGAAATAATTCAGATTTGCATATACTCCAGAACAGGAGAAGGCAATCTCACCCAGAATCCTGGATCAATTAGAAATAGGATTTCTCAGATTGGAAAGAGGCCAAGGGAATGGGGCTGCTTTAAGACCATGTGGTCTGGAGCCAAGACAGTTTTAGTACTTGTTTGAGGGAGAGAAGCAAAAGCATTTACAGACAGTGTGAACAGAGCTAGATGGCTTCCTGTACCTCCTGGACTCTCCCTTCCTGCAGGCACTACTTCCTTTTAAGCTTTAAGATCTGCTGTGCTGATGAAAGAGAGTCCCCATCCCCATGGGGATGTGGGGATAAGCATGGTTAACTGTAGGTTTTCATTCTATGGATAAAGGAAGACACTGAAGAAGTCCAGTGTGGTAGCTTTGGGAATGAAACCGTGGAAGACAGGAAAGAATTAATTAGTCTTCCCAAGTGTGCTTATATTTTACTAATCATAAAGTGATTTATTTCTAGACTAAATTTTGTGGGTTGGGCTAATACATCTCAGAAGAATAAAGCACAATTCTTAAAATCTCTGTGTGTATGTGTGTGTGTGTAAATAAGGATGTCTTACAACTCATGCAGTTATTAATACATTAGTTTATTATGTTAATTTTAAAAATTGAGAATATTGATACTTCTATCAAAGAGCCTCTGGAGCCAGGTCTAACTTTAGATCTCAAAATGCTGAAATAACTCCCTCTTGTGTTCCTTTCCCACAGAGGTCTTTAAAATCTAATAAAAAGCCAGATTATAGGCATGATGGATTTTGTACACTCCGAGGGTTTGTAAAAAGTCTATCAAGCCAAAAGAAGAAGTTATAAAGACCAGGTCTTTCACAGAAACCACTCTGCCTCTCAGTTCCTCCATCCCTGAAGAAGGGTGTCTGTCTATCATCATTCTGTGCATTGCAGTGAAGAAGCAGAACTTTTCACAGTAGTGAAGAGTAAGAAAAACAAACAAACAAACAAACAAACAAACAAACTCTCTCCATGTCTTTTTAACATATCATGAAGCTGTTTGTATGTGTTTATAAATGTATACTCTTGTGACTCTCCAGAGGTTGGATTTGAGTGGTATTGGACAAACTGCTGTTGTAGTTTAAGCAAGAGATGCTAATGAGTGAGTCAGGGCAGCGGAATTGGGGATAAAGAAGAGTATTCAGGTTCTAGAAATATTAGGGCCTGCAAATGATTTGGTTTGATGACAGTTGGGATATGAAATTAGGAGAGCTGAGAATGAAGACTGCTTCTCAGATTCTTGGCTTGGGATTGAGAGCTGGCACTATTTATAAACATGGGAATATAAACAATGGCGGCATATTTGATGGGTATACTGGGTTGGGTAGTATCTCCCCAAAATTCATGTTCTTCCCAGAACCTCAGAATGGGACCTTATTTGGAAATAAAATTGTTGCAGATGCAATTAGTTAGGATGAGGGCATACTAGAATAAGGTGAGCTCTTAACTCAATATGACTGGTTTCCTTATAAAACAAAGGGAAGCGACACAGAGACAGAGACACATAGAGGGAAGACAAACATGTGACATTGTAGGCAGAGATTGGATTATGCAACTACAAGCCAAGTGATGCCAAGGTTTGCTGGCAACCACCAGAAGCTAAGAGAAAAGCATGGAACAGATTCTCCCTCAGAGTCCACAAGAATGAACCAACCCTACTGACACCTTGATTGGATTGTTGGCCTCCTGAACTGTGTGAAAATAAATTCCTATTGTCGTAAGCCACTCGGTTTGTGGTAATTTGTAAGAGCAACCCTAGGAAACAAATATAGTAGGTATCAAGGAAGATGTGAGTAAAAAACAATTCAGAGGTAAATATATCCAAGAGGCTGTTGTATAACAAGATTTAGTTGACACTGGCATGCGCGAGGTAATGGTATAATGATGAGACCTCTTATGAGACCTCCTATATAAAGCACATAGATTGAAAAGGAAAGTGGGAGAAAATGGAAGCCTGAGAAATGGGTGCCCTTGGAAGCCCCAAGAGGAGGAGCTGGAAAGGGCATTGCCATAGCAACAAAGGTACGTAAAGCTTAACAATGTGTGGTGTAATCAACAAGTCATAGTCAAAAGAGAGGATTACAGGAGAAGGATTGAAAAGACTTTTGATTTGACAAGTAGAATGTAAGGGTAATGGCTTTCATTGGGAAGTGAAAGCCGGATTGTATTGAGTGAGAAGGAAGTGGAAGGTAAGGAAATGGGATCAGCCAGTGTTGAGTACTCATCCCAGGATTATAGGTGAAGGATGAAGGAGAGAGTTGGGTATGTAGGGGTCAGGACACAGGGTCAAATCCATTTTTATTTAATGTTTAAAGGAAAGCCTTACTTCCCCCTTTAGATGCCATAAAGATGTCATTAGTGTGGGAGAGGCTGAGGGTACAGAAAAGGTTAATTCGTGGAGCTGCTTTCCACAGGAAGGATTAAGGGCAGAAGTGAAGGCCTTAAGCATACAATATGTTTTCAATCTGTAATAGAAACTTGAAATTTTTTTAAAGGAGAGTAGTTATTTTTTTCTTTCCATAGAAATAACTATATGTTAAGAGGAGAAAAACTTGTATTTATTGAGCAATATGCCAGACCCCAAACTAGGTATTTTCGCATATTTCATTTATTTTTCAAGCTGTGGAGTTGGTCTCATGGCTCTGTTTTCTAGATGAGTAGGTGAAGAGAGTATCTATTTAAAGTCATTTAATAGAAACTGGCAGAACTGAGATTAGAAGCCATGTTTGATTGATGCTTAAGTCCACAGACTTTCTACCACACTAACTGGAACTGAATAAAATGCCCAGCTCACTCACTCCTGCTGGATGTTCATAACAGCCACTGGCTGAGCATGGCACACGCTCAGCTCTTGTCCTCAGTATCATTTGTAAAGACTGTTGCAAAAAAGCAATGTGATGATTTGGGCAGTGCGTTTTCTGTATGCTGACATGGTTGAAGTCCTATATCTCTGAAGTAAACCAGGCCATTTCAGATTTTTCATTCGTTTGTACCATATGGATTTCATCATATGGAAATGGGGATTGGGAAGGGAGCAGTTTTTATTTATTTTTGTCAGGAAGAGGTGGAAGAAAGTTTTCAGGGAAAGTGAGGAATGCTTTCCTGACAGTGTAGATCTGGGTCAGCTCCCTAAGATGTTTGTGGACTTTTGCCAAACAATATTAAGCTTCAAGCAAAACCCAGCATAGTTTGTTCCAACTCTGAGAAGTTTGTATTTTGGATTCTAGGTTTGAATGCTTTGAAAGGAACAATAAACCTTTCAGTTTTATCTGAAAAACTTAAGGAAACAAATCAGTTTTTTACTCATAGATTTTTATTTTTACTGAGCCTTTAAAAACATGTTTTAATTTATTCTAACTTGTTGAAAACTTTTCATATTATCTGTCAGTAGTTATTATTGGTCTTAATTGTCAATTGATTTATTTCCTTTTTGTAGATTTTTTTTCTTCAATGTGATCTACACAAAATATGGATTAAGTATAATGACAATAGTTTAGGTTATACCTAAGGACTTCTCAAATTATTTCATATAAGGATTGTTAAAGATTTACTTTATCAGGTAAATTAAAATATTTTTAATTTTAATTCTAACAGTCATTTATAATTATTTCAATATTGAGTATCTTCTAGTCTTTGTACATTTCTAAGGATATATTTTTACATTAGTGCAATAAGGATGTATAGTTTGCATCCTACCTTTTTCCTCTTAAAATTACCATTGCTGGAATAAAAATGAGTAGGAACATCAAATTAAAAAATAAAAGAAATAACATTTTTCTTTATTATGTATAGTGTCCTATAGAACAGTTTTTGGCTAGATAAAATTTCAGACCTTAAGGGTATGAAATAGAGCATTTTCCAGTTTGCTGAAAGACTACATTCTAATTTCACTGTACCTTGTGGTAATCATTGATTTAACTCAGAAATGAGAAAACAAGATAAAAGAAAAGCATACCCAAACCATTAAAATACATTACATTAGCAATGTTTAAATGAAGAATTCAGTTTTTCAAGGAGACGATATGTACTTACTATTATAAATTGTTCACCAAGAATCACAGATATGAAAATATAGTCAAACAATTACTTTTTTAATTTCAATCTCATCCTTTTGTCAACTCTTTATCATTACATGATAATGTGTTATTCTACATTTCATTTTCTGGGCAACCAATGTTTGCCACTTAAAATAACATATTTTAAACTTTCAAATTTTGAAATAGTGTTTTTAAGATAATATACATTGCAATGAAAAACAGAAATTTCCAAAAAATATTAAGAGAAAGTAAGGTCTATTTATATTTGGTTGGCCCACCAACTAGAAGTAATCATAATAAAATTATTATTTGCATATATGCAGCTTTTTTAAAAAACAAAATGATATCATACCACATGTGTTGTTTCCCAGATAATAAATCAACTTAATATATCTTTCCATTTTATTAAATTATAGTTTTTAGTGGCCGCATATGCTCTATTAAAATATTTAACTAATTTTCTGCATATACACAGAATGTTACTAAATTTGGTTTTATAAAAAATATCATAGCAGATAACTCTGTGCATAATTTTATACACTGTATATACCTATCTGATTAATTCTTTTAGATAAGTTTCTAGACATAGAATTTTTGGGTCACTGGATATTAATTTTTTAAGACTATTGATATATTTTACAAATTTCTTTTCAGAAATCCTATGCAATTTACATTCAAACTAACATTTTTACTAAATACTAATACAGCTCCAAAAATTTAAAATTTAGAAATCAGCAGGAATGATAACTCATATTTGTATTTCTTTGGCAATGAGGCTGAATGTTTTTGGTTAGCCAACCTGTTTATTGAGTATTTTGGATTTATTTTTATGAATTGCTCTTTATATTCTTTGCCTATTTGCTTTTTATTTATAAGTATATTAACTTTTTGTACATTTTTGTTGCAATTTTTAAATCAGTTTTCTTTTCGCAATTAATTAGGGGGCATTACTTTGTAGAATACATAATTTTTTATGGCTGTCAAAGCTATCAATTTATTTTCCATAGTTTCTGACTTTGTTAAGTTTGAGAAGGCCTTTCCCACTTGTAAACATATTCACCTACATTTTCTTATAGTAAATTTGATGTCTTTTGCTTCTATTTAAAATTTTAATCCTTTGGCAATTATTTTAGTAAGGAATGAAGTAGGGATCTAACTAAAAAGTATTACTTTTTTATGGCTAGTCTTGTCTCAAATCCATGTGTACTGTAACTGTTTCCTTCCCCATGGATCTGAAATAGTATTCTCTGCCCCCTCACTCCAACACCTGCCTGGAAGCTCACCTTCCTCAGAGCTGTCCTGACTCTTGGGAAGTGCCACAGACTTTCCACCCTCATGCTTTCGTGCTGCCATTCCTGCACATGTGTGCAGGCTCTTTGACTGTCTAAGCCACCTTGATCCACACTGTCACCTACCACCTGAGCCCCAGAAGGAAAAGAGTGTCCACATCTCATATTATACCAACCAGCTTTCCTAAATTCCCACATTACCAGTTTGTTAGCTCTGTAAAATAGCTAATTTTCCAATGCTTAAAATCTCTGTGTTTATCATTATCTCTTCATCTTGTCTCTGTCTTGAAACATTTTTTTACTTTTTCTGCCTCTCCCCTGGCCCAATTCCTCCTTTTTACTCTTCCTTCAAAACCAATCCATCATGCTCTCTGGAACATCTGTTCAATCATACTAAACTCCCTTATGTTATTAACCTCCACCTTTTTCCTTAGCCCTGAAACTTGACTCTCCCCTGGGCATTGCATGACCCGGTGAGCCCTTTTTATTAGAGACTGCTTATTGTTTTGTATTTCATGAATCTCAGAGTCGAGAGTGGTGACACATGCCCTCCATACACCTATGTGCCACCTCTAGGCCATTATTTCTCTACCCCCTTATACTCGCCCCTGCTCCTGTGAGCCATCTGGCTGTACTATCCTCTACAATTGCTCATTTCTATCATCTACACTGACGGTCTACCACCTAACAAGCCCCTCCTTCACTGAACACTCCAGCAACTGGTGTACAGTCATGTTTTCTCACCCATCTCTTGTCCTAAATCTGAGTGCTTTCGTATTTACATCCAACACTATGACCTCTCAGTTCCTTGACCTTCATAACTCCAGTGACATTCTCTTTTACTCCTCATCCAACCATTTCTGTAGCCACACCCTAGACTTGTTATCATACAAAAATGTTCATGTCCTAAAATCTCAAGTTCAGAAACTCTTTGGAAATAGCATCCTATGTCCTTTTTTTCATACCAATCCAAGGATTTACACCTACACTTACCCTTTGGCTTCATTGGGATGACTAATTCTTTGATCCATCTATTGTCATTGTCCATGTTCTTAGTGCTTGGAGTAAAATGTTTCTTTGTGGCTTCCCTGCTTCCATCTACACAAGTAAATGGAAGAGTTACAAATTCTGTGTGCTTCTGGCTGATCCCTTTCCACCCTTTTTCATATAACCACAGCAACCTCAGAGCCTCACCACCACCAGCCTTGAGTCTTCCATGAACCTCATGACCCCTTCTCTTTTTGTTTTTGTAAATCACTGCAAGAATCCCCAGACTTCCACGTACCATGAGCAACCATCCTGGTTTTCCTGGGACTAAGGAGTTTCCTAGGATGCTATGTAAAGTAAGCCCTTGACGTAAAGACTGCACACTTTTGAAATTTTTGGAAGTCTGTATTTTCTTTTTGCAAGTCACCTGTCTTCATCTTCATTTTGAAGCATTAAGCTACTATTTTATCTAAAGTATGTGGTAGCTTTTACTGTTCCTTTTCTTTCAATATGACCCTTTAAATATATTGCACATTGAGAAACTCAGATAACTAAGTATATTAGTTAGGTATATTACAGTTATCCATGATAGAAAATCCATGTTGAATTGGAATTAAGGAGAAAAGAGGAATTTGTCATGTTTATGTAACTGAAACCAGCCTTCAGTCACAGCTTAATCCAGAACTCAAATGATTTTACAAGGACCCAATTCTTCTCTCCTTCAACTTGTCTTCATTCTCAGGCTCCAATTGGTGGCAAAGCAGCTGTCAACTGTTCCAGTACTAATTTCTCAAGTATAGATTCTAAGTAAAAAAGTGTCTTACTCAGTAGCTTTGGCACTAATCCTAGGATGGACGCACTTGCATTATAAACCCATTCTTGAAGTAATTGGTATGGCTGGGAAAATGTAATAAGCCTGCTGGGACAGATTTGAGTAATACCCAATTCTGTACCAGTCACTATGACCTGAAACATTTGGATCTTTTATTTGTCAGTCCAGGTATTAACTTCATTCTTGGAAACAACTGAATCCCATGGAGTGTGAGTAGAAGAGGGAAGGCTTTTCAAAGGGAGAAGTGTGTTGGGCAGGCAAATTGCTTACCACCATCATCCAAACTGATGACAAATGGGTTAAAAACAAGAGACATAAATAGGCTCTGATTAAACCTGTAGGACTGTCTTATGTATAAAAACTGTAAAAAATTATTAATATATAGGATTTTATTACATTATTTTGACTGAATAGCAGTATTTTTAATATCTTGATTTTTGACTGTATTCTTTTCAGCTGAAGTTGCAAGGTAAGCCTTGTATAAATAAATTCTGTTCAATATATTCTCTTTAATCATCTTTAATGGATTTTATTTCAAATTATCTCTGATCAAATAATATTTTGAAGAGAAATAATAAATAAGAAACAAGGGAATCTTTCTCTTTATATAATTATTTTTGCAGCTAATATTTAAGAAAACATTAACACATGATTTGGGAAATAATAGTTGGGGAAAACAATCACCAAACTAGAAATTAAAAAGCTTTGTTGTGCAGCCAACTCAGCTTTTAATTAGTCATGTGATTCTGGAGAAGTCTCTTAATTTCTTAAGATTTCAGTTTTTTGTCAACATGATTACAATAGTGTGAATAATAGGATTTCAGTTCTTTATTATGAAATCATTACAGTGAAAAAAGTACCTGCATTATTCTTAATAGAGTACATAATTTCATATTGGTACTACATGTGCCCATTTATTTTCAAGTTCATGTCTTTGCGTAGTTATAGAAGTCCTTTATCTAAGACTTTAATGAACTCTGGAACTTAGTACATGCATCCTTGAAATGAATAGTTAACTAAGTTCAAATGAACAAATGTCTATTAAAAGGAATTCTCCTGGATACAGGTTATTTGTTTTTAGTGATATAGTGCATATGGAAGTGAGTGAGACTCCATCTTTTCCATAAGAAGCTTAGAATTTTATTTGTTTAGGGGTGGGGAGGGAATATAATACATACAACTGTCCTTCAAGGCAGACTGTAACAGGTGCCATGAAGGAAATCAAAGGTGTTCAGGTGTTTCAAAGAAGACAAAGATAAACTTTGAGGCTAATCAGAAAGACTTTATAGAAGATGTGGTAATTAGGATGGTCCTTGAAGGAATTTCAATGAATGGGTAAAGCATTCCTGATTGAGAGAACAGCATGAGCAAAGGTACAAATACAGAAAAGAAAGAGACAGAGCTGTGTAGAGATTTAGGGACTGGGCAGAGATAAAGGTAAGACAGATTGAGACTGTAGGAGAGAGTCTTAAGTGCTGGGATGAAGACTTTGAATTTAAATTTGTAGCAAGTGGGCATCCTTGAACATTTTTGAGTAGGGAGTAATATAATCCACACTGTACTCTTTAAGTTAAAAATTATTTTGACAGGCTGTCTGTATGTTAAATACAAGAGTAACATACAATTAAAAACAGAAGAAATGGTTATTAACAGAATCTGTAAAATACTAAAGAATTTTGGTTTACTGATGATTCAGTATGAATTGGTCATGTCAAGTGGTTATCCAACAGGAGTAGTATGTTTTTCAACTGTACAAATAGTAGTATCTTATCTAGAACAGAGGAAGTGATGGCCTAATTCTGTTCTTCCCTGGTCAAATTGTTCTGAACATTTTACTCCTATAAATAAATACACACACACATTGATTAGGATGATGAGTATTGCAGAAGTGATAGAAGGAATAGTTATGAAGTGGAGAGATTGGAGAATTAAACATTTAAGAAAGAGGGCATGGAAGAGTATCACAACATGATGTATAAAAAGAGAGAGAGAGAGAAAGAGAGAGAGAGAAACAAGCCTAAGCTTTGGAGTTAGATCTGAATTTAAATCTAAGGTCTGCTCCTTACTAGCTGTATTATTTTGGGGAGATCACTTATCACTTTGCAGTCTTAGTTTCTTTTTTTTGTAGGCACTATTATTAACTTGCAGTTTTATTGTCATGATTAATGACTGTGAAGTGATGAGCACGTTTCCTGGCATGCAGTACACTTTCATCTCTGTGACCATTATTTTTATTTGAAGGACCATGTTACATAGATCGGGCTTTAGACTAGTCCTGTGAGGTACCTCAAGAAAGATTTTGGAGTAATATTGGAGAGAGAAAGATTTTTTACTTCAAAACAAAAAAGATGTGATTAGGGTTAAGCTGCAATAAAAAAGTAATGGTAAGCCTAAGTGGGTAGAACTTTCTAGTTTAGATGTGGTGGTGGTGGGCTAGAGCCAGGACTATATATATCTTCTATGTGAAAGTGAAGAAATCCCATCCCTCCTTAATATAATCTAGGAGGGATTTCCAAAGAAAAGGGCTTCTCACACTTTTCCACCAAAGAAGTCCCAGAATTTAGAGGCATAAGTCAAAGTGCTCCATAGAAAACAGTTTCTTTAAAATTTCATATTCATCTTATAAATTTATATAAATTTTATATTCTATTTTATAATATGTCTGTTTTGTTTTAACATGTAAATAGATCTTTAAGATATAAACTGTCAAGTAAAATCACCTAGATATACAAAATTTATCACGTGGTTGTGAGTATTTTTGGCATTCACAAGAGTATTCCCAAGGGTACCTGGTTGAAGAAGCACTGCCTTAGTAGTATACAGAACCCACAAGCTCATAGCAGACAAGGATTCTCTCAGTTTCTCAATACAAATAGGCTAATAATTCAGATTTCCATTGATCAGAATTTGTGTTTCTCAGTTTAACCTACACAATTATATTACTACTAATATCAAAATATTTGGCAATATAGTTGCATAAGCATATGCAAGGAATAAATAAATTTCAGAAAAGGCATGAAAATGAAGGATATGTCTAGCTCCTGAGGTTGTAAGAGGTTAAGTGACTTTGTAATATTACACCTGGCTGCTGCGTTCATCATTCATGGGCTTTTGTGTGTTGTTTGCTCATGTTCCTATTTAATTTTTCAATTAGTGCTTTGAGGGAGACAGATGTTGAGTAAATGCTGCTTTGTGAATTATTATTTTGGAGGTTTTAAAATTAGGATACTTTTTTTTTGCTTTTTATTTAGCTCTAAATTTTTTTTGTTTTATATTATTTCTCCTACTTTAGTTGCACCAAAGATTTCTGCATAAACTGCTTTAAGAGTTACTGACCTGAAAGGGAAGTTATCTTCCCTGAAACTCGATCCAGACCAGCTTTTGGTGATTTGCTTACCTGACCATGCAGCTCCTCCCTTGAGTTTCATGTTATGATTATAATAATAGGAGCACAGGCAATCTGATCACTTTAGCCGTATTGCTGGATAGTTTATATCACTGCAGGGGGTATCTGTTTATTTACCCTACAATGATTCATCATAGTTTAGCTTAGAAAGTTAGAAGTCAGCTTAGAAGTCAGGAGATTGACTTTTGTTTTAAATTTTGGTTAATTACTTTGTTATCTATCCCTGATATTATAGCTTAATGGCCCCTTGGAAGATTGAAGAGATTAAAAATGGAGAGATGCCTGATGCTTGTTCATTTTACAATTTTGTCTAGGAATACTGCTC
This sequence comes from Lemur catta, assembly GCF_020740605.2. Classification (NCBI taxonomy): domain Eukaryota; kingdom Metazoa; phylum Chordata; class Mammalia; order Primates; family Lemuridae; genus Lemur; species Lemur catta. The sequence continues at coordinate 112,181,626 of NC_059129.1, forward strand.
TCTAATTTTAATAAATTATAGTAGAAACACCTCCTTAATGCTAAGGAATATGCCAGGGCTGAGGAGGCCAAGTTGAACAGAACGAGGTCCTAGCCTTTGAAGAGCAAGGGGTTTATGTTGGGTAGGGAAACAACTGCAAAACTATGTGACTACAGCTACTGTAGCAGTATGAATCAAGTATAAACATGCTCAGAGGTAGTTATAAGAAATCCTAAAATCAGGGATGGTTTCTCAGAGGAGGTGATTGTTGTACTACATCTTGAAAGATAACCACTGGTTTGCCAGGCAAAGGGGAAAGTGTCCTAGGAGGAAGAAAGAGATTTAAAATGTGGGATATGTTTATGGAGCTATCATTGATTCAACATAATGGAGTAAGTACAGTACAGACCAGCAGCAGGAGATGTGGCAGCAGGAGATAGGAAACAGGTTCAGAAGGGCCTTGCATATCATGCTAAATAGTTTGGACTTGATTGATGGTTTTGAATTAGGCGGGTAATGGAGTATTATTTTTACGGTGGTATACTGGGTGCAAGCCCATGTCCCTTGGAACATATACATCTCCCTCTAAAACACAGAGGTAACCTACATTAAGGGAAATAGAGGAAGGGCTGAACTCATGTTTTTGAGTGGGTGAAGTTTTAGATTGTTTGGCTGTGTGATTGCCTTCTAAGAGGGAGGTTAGATAGGGATGGAAAAATATGACTAATTAAGATTCATTGAGTTTGAAACTAAGGAAATGTTGAGACTGAAGATGTAAATATGGGTGTAACTGCAGATAAGAATTGAAGGCCCTTTCTAGAAATTGCTATACTTAAATAGAGTCTTGTGTTAAATTTTGTTAGGAATAGGTTTGCGGTAAGAATTATATGATTTAACTCTTAAATTATGTTTTCTCCATGTTTTTGTCAACAGAAAATATGTAAATAGCAAAATTCTTTGAAATTATGAAAGATTTCAAAGTCATATTTTAAAAGGAGTGGCCTTCTTTAATTTATTTTTTTAAATGCTTGGAATTTTTTTTGCCAAAGATTTTTGTTCTGGTGCTTTAGTTTTTCCTGGTCAGCTTCTCTACAGCTCCAAGGATAGAGTTTAAATGAAGGATACATTCAAGGGTACCCTTCAGGATAGGGACTCGCTCTCCTCTGAATTTTATTTAGCTGCCCTTGCAGAGCATTCCGAGAAGTGTGTGCATAGATTATGTAACTAGTCACTTAGGGCCATTGGTCCCCTGTTAATCTGGCCCTCTTGAGAGACAGTGAGCTGGGAGTGCACTGGGAGCAGGTAGGTCAGACTCCGCATTGTTACTTAGCAGTCCCTGCAGATTAGTCATAGGAGGTTGTTGCTGAGCAACCAGGGGGCTCTGTGGTGGTGCATCAGCCCCCTAGGAATTTTACAGTAGTGGGGGACCCACCCCCATGAGAGAAGCAATACAGTCTGGCAGAAGGCCAAGCCTCCCTCAGAGACACAGGGTTGTTAGTAGTAAGTATTTGACCTTAGAATCAAAGAAGATAACTTATGTTCTATGAACATGCAAATGATTTATGAAATTTCTTCATGTATATTTAATTAAACATGAACTTGGGGCAGGGAAGGTAGCTCTGGCAGTTAGAGTTCTCATTTCAAATATGTTCATTCCAGGTTCTTTCCTCTTCAGGCTTAGCTTCAAGGTAAGTTTTCTGGGTCAATGAAAAGTAATTTTTCTTTGTGCTGCATGAAATATGTAACTTTTCCTATTAACGTTATTTAGCCAGAGTAAATATTTACATTTGAGAAAAACCAGCAAGCAAATTTGCTCTGGTCAAACAGGCCTGAATGGAAAAGTATTTGATTCAATATCAATGGATGAATTTGCTACTAATATTTGAGATACGCCTTGAGTTTTCTTTCTGTATAGAAAGGTTAGAAAGTAACAATTCACCAGGACCATGTCTTATTTTATTTTTAATATTTCACACAGCACATAAATTACCCTTTAGGAGAGTGGGTAAAATGTTGAAACTAATCAGCTTTGTGAGAAGGTTGAGTTCTGCTTTTAGGACTCAAAAAGTTGCCCTGTTGAGCAGTGGCTTCTCCTAAAGGTCATATTTTAAAGGCCAAGACTTAACACCCTCAATATCTTAGAGTATCACACAGTTTCATCGAAGGCTAAAGTGTGGAGTAGTGAAACATGCACTGTCAGATTTGAGAAATAGTTAACATTGGTCAGGTAGAGAGAAGTGATGGTATAAACCTTTCTTATCTCCCACTTTCATGTTGATATTGTATACCCTTGATATGATGTGGTGAAAATGCCACTTTGCCTCTGTGGTCTTCCTCCCAAAATCTTATACCCCAGTCTAATCATATGAAAACATCAGACAAATCCCAATTAATTAACTGTGACAAATGTGCCATACTAATGTAAGATGTTAACAATAAGAGAAATTGATTGTGGGGTTCTATAGGAACTTTCTGTACTATCTTCAAATTTTCCACAAATCTAAAAGTATTTTAAAATAAAAACCTTATTTTTAAAAAAATACTACTACCATATGATCCAGCAATTCCATTTCTAGGCATATATTGAAAAGATTTGAAAGCAGAGTCTTGAAGGGACATTTGGACACCCATGTTCATAGTAGCATTATTCACAATAGCCAAAATATGGGAGCAACTCAAGTGTCCACTACTGGATGAATAGAGATGCAAAATGTGGTATGCACATTGGAGTATTATTCAGCCTTAGAAAGGAAGAAACTCTGACACATCCTTCAACATGGATGACACTTGAGGACATCATGCTAAGGGAAATAAGCCAGTCACAAAAACACAAATATTGTATGATTCCACTTATATAAAATATCTAGAGTAATAAAATTCATAGAAACAGAAAGTAGCATGGTGGTTACCAGAGGTTGTGGGGAGGGAGAAATGGAGATGATTGTTTAATTTGGTATGAAGCTTCAATTTTGCAAGATAAAAAATTCTGGAGATTGGGTGCACAACAGTGTGCAAATATTTAACAATACCAACTGTATGCTCAAAAATGATTAGGTGATAACTTTTCATGTTATATGTATTTTACCATAATTTAAAAAAGAAGTGCTGTTAAGAATTACCATTTTCAATCCATTAGCCTGATAAAGTCAATACCACACAGATATACTATTTCTTTTCCTTTTCAGTTTATGATTCTCAGTATCCTGTTTGAAGGTTAGTAACCTAGTGATATCAGATAGTAGAGAGGTTAAGAGAATAGAATAATTAGTATAATATTATCCCAAAATATTTGCAACCACTGGTCATCCAAAAGCCTGTATAAAAATTACCTGGAAACCAGCAGGATAGAATGAATGCTAATAAGAACTCAGAGTTTGAAGGGAGGAAAAGATGGATTGGCAGCATTTTTGGTTGTTTTAGTCTAACGTAAAAACTTTCCTGAGCAGAAGACACAGTGATAATTATATATTAATTATTTGGGTTGATATGTTTTATTTCTTCTTTAGAAGCAAAACAAACATCCTGTTATACACACTCTATATTTGTTCCACTAAAAGCCTACAACACGATGACAGAGAGTAGGGGAATATTTTCTATTGGAATGTTTCTAGTAATGTCTGGAGTTATTAGTGGGGTTTTAAGGAGGTGGACTTAATATTTGTGCCATAAGTAATTATTTCAATTACATGGCAGGATTAAATGGCAGGTTGAGCCAATTGAGATTTGTCTCTGATTTGCACCCCCTTTCCTTTTTTTTTCCTTTTAGAATCAGTGTGTCTTTGAAATCCAAATACATTAGAGTCTAATTTCTTTGATTTTTTTTTTAAGCTGAAAATTCTTTAGAACATCACATTTCCAAAAGGAAGCTATAACACTTGGGAATGTGATCACAGATACCTTCTAGGGTCCTAATCTGAATTTAGTGTTAAACAAAAGAAGCGAGTTTTTACTTTTGCAATTCTTCAGGGAGAGTAATAACTACATATGTGGTATTTTATTGTATGTGATCTTCCTTAAATCCCAGAGCAACCTGGAGAGATAGGCAGGATCAATATTATCATGCCCATTTTGTGAGCAAGGGTCTGTCATTTACCTACAGGAAATGAGTGGACTCCTCAAAATCAGCAACTGATAAATGGATAAGCTGGATCTAGAACTAATTTCAGTGCTTCTCCCTCGATATTATGCTGCTCCTAGGACTTTCTTTTACTGGCTCACTTGTAAGCTGTGAGAAAATGTGGGAAACAAAGGAGAGAGAGACTAATCAGATTATTTGAAAACTAATGTAAAAGAGTGGCTAGCATAGTGCTGCTGATTTTTTTGGGGGGAAAAGGATTGTATTTGACAGTCTCAGTGAAATATTCCTACCACATATAATTCTTGGGTTTCATACAGTTATTAATAGAAGTTTAGTTACTGTACTAAGTGAATGGTCTGTGGAGGATAGATTGGAAGGGGGATGCCTCAGACCAGGGAGACTAGTGAGAGATGCTCTAATCTCTGTAAGAATGCATGGGATAGAGGAAGGTATGGCTGGGGAGGGTCAACCTGTGCAAATGGTGCCTGTGCAAATGGAGTTGTGAGGAAGAGTGAGCTAAGGAACATTATGAGACTGGAATAGATAGAATTTGATGGTTTATTAGAAAGGAAAAGGAGAGGGAAGACAGCAGACAGCACTGACCCCTGAATACGTAGTATAAAACTAGTCTCTCTTCTCTGAATAAGCTTAGTAAAGTTAAACAACACATACAAGCAGAGAAATATTGATGTTAGTGGCCTCACACAGGAGAAAAAGGGACAGATGAGCTCTATAAAATGGAAAAAATTGCCTCTCTCATCTTCAACATCCAAGCATTTAACCATGGATGTGTCTGCTCAAATATGTAAGCTGCCTGAGTGAAAGGGGGCTTGTTTTACCCTGTGATCAGTTTTAGCCACTTTCATCAGAAGTACGTATGGAAATGAAAATATCTAGATTGTTTTCTAGTTATTTAAAACTAATAACTAGTTTTAAAATGGGTCTTTTAATATATACATGCCTAAAAGAATATGAGCAAGAAAAAGCATGAAACCTCTTGCTCTTAGGCATTACATGTGGATTGAATATTTTGGGGTTCATTTTTTCTCTCCAAACATTTCAGTCACTATATCATGTGACTGAGGAAACAATGTCCTTGTTCCTTGGCACTGGAATTCAAAGATGAGCTGTGGAAGGGATAGTATTGCTTTTTAAATCACACATTTGAGAAAGGCTGTCACTCACCTAGTTAATCTCCTTTTAATGGAAATTTGAAAATCTGAACAAAAATACATATCTTGCTATATTGTTGATTTTACTATTTAGTAAGAATGTCTATGACTGTTCATGTTACACAGTTTAAGAGCAAAATGAAAGAAAGATTGCTTAGAGTACAACTGATGGGTTTGAGCAGTGAACAAAACAATAAAAAGAAACACACTCCTTATTCATAAGGGAGTATGGAGCTGCTTACTCAAGAAAATTTGTCCTGTTCCTGCTATCAATCAGAGAAATAGAAAAGGAAAAAAATTGAGATGAGGAATGAAAAAGTAACAATGAACATTGTTGAAAAATTGTATGGCATTTAGTCACTAAATTAGATGTTTTTTGCCCAAGGAACCACTTGTTCTTTTCTGTAAGAGACAAGATATTTATCTTAATAAATCTTTTTTTTTTTGCCTTTTGTTTCCTTCAGGGGACATGGTATACTGAAAAGGCACTCCATCAAGAGAAATCTGGGGGAAGGAGGAACCTATAAAATTACTGAGGCAACACACTAGCAGAAAAGATTGAGGTAAGTACACCTTTTGTTCCATTGATCCTGGAACATATGGAATAACATATTGAGAATGTCCCTGAAAATGTCTGTGTTGCTATAAAGCCAGAGGGCGCAGAGAAAAGGTAAGGTGGGATGTTTTCATTTTAGAAAACAAATCAATATAGTTTAACCAAAGCTTGACAGAATCTATTGTTCATGTCAAATTACTGAGACCTTGAGATACACCTTTTCATCCCGTATCTGCCAGGGATCCGCGATTAGTAGAGAGACTGAGCTTGGTTTGATATTTCCATTCTTAGCTGTGCCTATTTAAATTGTTCTCAGTAGGGGCAGCTAGCCCATCAGAATAATCTTTTAAAATTTATGGCCTTTAAAACAGAGGAGGAATTTATACTATTACCTATTAGATCTTATAAATTTACTACTTTTTCTCATTACTATTCTCCTCAAAGACCACAGTAATAGATTTATAATCAATTCATACAAGTAAATATTCTTGATTACATTGGTGGACATAAACCTCTAATACTTTTTTGAGAGATGGGTTCCTGTTTCCTAGTGATATTGATCTATTTTAAGGATGGATTAATCCTAGCACTCTGGGAGGCCGAGGCGGGAGAATCGCTTGAGCTCAGGAGTTTGAGACCAGCCTGAGCAAGAGCGAGACCCCGTCTCTACTAAAAATACAAAAGAAATTATCTGGACAACTAAAAATATATATAGAAAAAAATATTATCCAGGCATGGTGGCACATACCTGTAGTCCCAGCTACTCGGGAGGCTGAGGCAGAAGGATCACTTGAGCCCAGGAGTTTGAGATTGCTGTGAGCTAGGCTGACACCATGGCACTCTAGCCCAGGCAACAGAGCAAGACTCTGTCTCAAAAGAAAAAAAAAAAAAAAAGGATGGATATCTGTGTATACTCATATTCACCTGCAAAAATGGCATGTCCTTTGAAAATTAAGGGCACATTCATGTTGCAATCTTATGTGTATTTCACAAAAATTCTGTCAGTTTGGTGAAATTTGTATTTGAAGGCACTCCAATCCTTTAGTGCTGCATTGTTCTACCTAGAGTAAGATCCTGGCTTCCTCACTGCAGATTAGATGATAGATCAGGAAAACTGAGTGTAAGCCGCAGCCTGTAGGAAGGCTGCAACAATCCTCCCACTCTCAGGTTCCTATGAGAACACGGCTCCAAGGGAATAGGAAAGAGTGGAAGACATTACATTTGGTTTAGGCTCATTGCCTGGGATTCTCAAAATCAGGATGCAACTTTCCTATTAACCCACTGTGATTTCATGTAGACATTGGCAATGGGTTCATTTCCATGTGTCATGGGAGCATTTTTACTTTAATGTCAAATTTTAAATTTATGTCAATATGTCTAGAAATAAATTTAAGAATAATAGGCCTTAATTGAAATATACCTTTTATTATGAAGTAATTTCACATAAATATTTTTCAAAAACATTTATATTTCTATGCAAACCACCAGAATCTCCACACTAGGAAAAAAAATAACAAGGAGAATTTTAAAAATTAATTTTGTATTTAAGAAAAATTAAACTAAGATAATTAAACTAACTAAGGTCTATATTGGGGGCTCAGTGTACAGTGATATATAAACATAATCTTATTTAATTCTCATGATAACTCTGTAAGGAAGGTAAGGAAGGCATGGTTAGTCCCTGTGATATACATGTACCTTCCCAAATGCACACATTTAGCTAGTGGGTAGTAAAGTTAGGATTTGAGCCTAATTCTGTGTGATATATAAGACTATGTCCTCAACTGGCTTGGATAGAAAGGTTTGGAAGGAGCTAAAATACTATCTGTTTCAGTGAGTAAAGTATGTTGTTTTCATAAGGTATCTATAATCAGTTTTTAAAAATATATACTTTTAAGGAACACATTATCCCTTTACTCTACAAACTCTATTAAAGAGATAAAACATTTTTTTGATTTATTTAATAAAAAGCACAATACCCCAAGAAAATGCCAAAATAAAAAAACACTAATAAAACTAGCATAAAAAAATCCCTCAAATCATTGAAATACTAGCTAAAGGAATGTAGAAATCAACAAAATAGACTAATACAACACATGGTGTTTTATTCTAGGAATGTGACAGTGGTTCAATATCGGGAAATTTATTAAAATAATTTCATAGTCATAGACTAAATGATAAAACTCCTATATTTTTTACTTCCAAATAAATTTCAAGTACATTTGATAAAATGTAATTATATTTCCTTTAAGAAAATACTATTACATACAATGTAGTAATTTAGGAATAGGGAGATATCATTAAGGTGTAAAAAACTTCAATCAATGACAGGGGGAACAACTCCATAGCTAAGCATAGTCCCTTCCAACTCAAGGAAACAGGGAGTGGCTTATTTGTACTCACAAGTACCGCCCACCATCTCAGAGATTAAGCTGGGGGACCTAATCACTACACACTGTTGGGAAGAGGTGAAGACTGCAGGTCAGAGGTAACCCAAAAGGCTCATCAAATCTGCTAGAATACCCCATAAGAAACACAGGACCAGCACACCTTTCCCTGGCATGCTCAGGGACCAATCTTCGAGGACCTGAAGACAGGCCCACAAGGCAGGCCTCGCACAACCCAGGTCTCGACCAAGAGACCAGATGAGAAGGAATCAGTGAAAGAACTCCAGAAACATGAAAAATCAAAGAGAAAGAACACCCCGAAAAGAAAACAGTAAATCCTTACCAATGGATACCAAACAAAACAAAAAGATTGAAATGACAAATGAAGAATGTCAAATATGGATTGTAAGGAAGCTCAAGGAAATACAAGAGAAAATAGAAACCCAATATAAAGAAATCACAAAAATAATGTAGGGAATGAATGAAATATAAACTAAAGAAATAAAATTATTAACAAAAAATCAAACAGAACTTCTAGAAATAAAAAATTCTTTCAAGGAAATACAAAACACTGTGGAAAGTCTTAAGCATAGACTAGAACAGGCAGAAGAAAGAATCTCAGAGTTGAAGACAACACCTTTGAGTTAAACAAGTCAGTCAAAGAGAAAGAACTGACAAGTAAGAGAATGAACAAAGCCTACAAGAAATATGGGATTATGTAAAGAGGCCTAACATAAGAATCATAGGCGTCTCTGAGGGCAAAGAAGAAAATACACAAAGGTTGGAAAACCTATTTGAGGAAATAATTGAGGAAAATTTCCCTGGCCTTGATATAAATCTAGATATTCAGGTACAAGAACCTTAAAGAACCTGTGGGAAATTAATTACAAAGAGAAAATCACCATGACACATAGTCAAGAGTCACTCCTATAAGCCATAAGGTAAAAGCATTGGTAATTTACAAAGGAAAGCCCATGAGACTAACTGCAGACTTCTCAACTGAGACCATACAAGCCAGAAAGGATTGGGGCCCCATTCTCAGTCTTCTCAAACAGAATAATGGCCAACCTAGAATTTTATACCCTGTAAAACCAAGTTTTTTATATGAGGGAGAAGTAAAGACTTTCTCAGACAAGCAAACACTGAGGGAATTTGTGAAGACCAGACCTTCCCTGCAGGAAGTACTCAAAGCTGCATTATACATGGATTAACACAATAGATACCCATCAGTGTAAAATCACCCAAAAGCTAAAGGTCAGAGCCCAGATACCGCAATGACTCAATAGGTAAACCAAAGCAATAAAGTTCTGCTCAACAGGATAAAAAGAAATCCACCCCATTTATCAATTATTTCACTAAATGTAGATGGCTTGATATCCCAACTCAAGAGACATAGACTGGCTGAATGGAAAAGAAAATGCAAGCCAAGTATCTGCTGCCTTCAGGAAACACGTCTAAGCCAAAAAGACTCATTCAGACTCAAGATGAAGGGATGGAAATCAATATTCCCTCCAAATAGAAACCAAAAGAAAGCTGGTATAGCCATTCTCATATCGGATAACATGGATTTCAAATCAACAAAAGTAAAGAAAGACATAACAATCAGATGTAAGCCTAGACAAAGAATTTATGAAGAGCTCAAAGGCAATCTCAGCAACAACAAAAGTAAATAAATTGGGCCTGATTAAATTACAAAGCTTCTGCACAGCCAAGAAAACAATCAGTACAGTGAATACACAACCTACAGAATGGGAGAAAATATTTGCATGCTATATATCTAATAAAGGGCTAATAACCTGAATCTACAAAGAAGTCAAGCAAATCAGCAAGAAAATATCAAACAACCCCATTAAAAAGTGGGCAAAAGGCATGAACTGAAGCTTTCCAAAAGAAGATAGACTAATGGCCAATAAACATATGAAAAAATGCTCAACCTCTCTGATCATCAGGGAAATGCAAATCAAAACCACAATGAGATATCACCTAACTCCAGTGAGAATTGCTTTTATCAAAAAGTTCCAAAACAGCAGATGCTAGCGTGGATGCTGAGAGAAAGGAACACTTATACTCTGTTGATGGGACTGCAAACTAATATAACCTCTATGGAAAGTAGTATGGAGATACCTCAAAGAACTGAAGTAGACCTACCATTTGATCCAGAAATCCCATTATTGTGTATTTACCTGAAGGAAAAAAAAGTCATTTTATCAAAAAGACACTTGCACTCAAATGTTTATTGCAGGACAGTTGACAATCCCAAGGATGTGGAATCAACCCAAATGCCCATCAATACATGAGTGAAGTAATAAAATGTGGTATATGTATACCATGGAGTACTACTCAACCATAAAAAATGGTGAACTAATATCTTTTGTAAGAACCTAGATGGAACTGGAGACCATTCTTCTAAGCAAAGTACCACAAGAATGGAAAAACAAGCACCACATGTACTCACTATTAAATTGGAACTAATTGATCAACACTCATGTGCACATATGGTAGTAAAACTCAACAGAAATCAAGCAGGTGTTAGGGAGTGGGAGAGTTCTAACAGGTTCAATGCACATTATTTGTATGATGGACGCACTTACAACTTTGACACAAACTGTACAAAAGCCATTCATGTAACCAAACACTTGTATCCTCATAATATTCTGAAATTATAAATAAAGAAATCATAGAATGAATTAAAAAAAAAAAGAAAACGTAAGAACCCTAGAGGCTTACTACATGACAAATTTCATTCTAACCAATGCAATAAATTTTAAAAAGACAAATATTTCCTGAGTTTTTATTATCTATGCTAGAAACTTTTAAATGCTTTATAAATATTATTGTCATTCTCATTTTACAAATAGGAAGCCGAGGCCAAGAGAAGCTGAATAACTTGGCTGTGATCACACACCTAGTAAGTGGCAGATTTGAATTAGAACTCAGATGGTTTTAAATCTTTAATCTTAGTAAATACTATGGGGTGCTACCTCTCAAAGGTTGTAATTATTAGAAAAAAGGTGAGATTGTGTTTCTTAAAAAAGTATATATATATATTAACTAAAAATACCAAGAGGATCAACTGAAGAACCATTAGAGTAACACACTTCAGTTAACTGGCCATACAAAAGATAAATGTGTATAAATCAATTGATCTTTTCATAACAGCAACAAATAGAAAATATGATGAAAAATCTTATTTATAATATCAATTAAATATCATATAGCTATAAATAAACCATATAAGATATATGCAAGACTTAAATGAAGAAAATATTTTATTGAGGAACACAAAATAAACTTCGCAGTGATGTAGGTGTATATTACATTCTTGGATGAGAACAATAAATGTTGGACAGATGTTAGCTTCTCCAAATTCATTTATAAAGTAAATACAATTTCAATTAAAACTCCAAACAGATTTTTGGGAACAACTTGGCAAAATGAAAATTCATGTGAAAGAATGGACAGTGTGGGAAAAGCAATTTTTTGGAAAAAAAAGAAGAATAACAAAGGAACTTTGCTATTTCCAACTATTAAGATCTATTACAAGGTTACAGTTATTAAGATAGTATGGCACTTTTATTAAAACAGAAATTTAAAGGAGCTAAATCAGTTTGAAAAATCTCCAAGACAAATCAAAGCATATAAAAGTAATGCACAATAAAGACAGCATTTCATGTTGATGAAGAAAGTACTGACTGTTTAATGAGCAGAACAGAGAAAAATGACTAATGTTAGGAAAAAATGTAAAGTCAGATCTTTTATTCATAAAATATTTAAATATCAGATTGATAAAAGAAAAAAATAATGAGACATAGCTGGAGGAAAATAGATTGGTGAATAATTTTATATTCTTGTCTAACATATCAAAAGCAGAAACCATAATTAAAAATTGATAGACTTGATTATAGATATATTAAAAGTTCTGTACACATAAACAGAAAAGAGACTCAAACAGCATGAATCTAATAATGTGTTTGAAAATCATTTTTTCTTGATATTTTCAGGGGGAACAGAATTAATAATCCAGTAAGTTCTGACTAACATTATACTATGTAACTGCTGTTTAAAGGCTTAGACAGCAAAGACCATCCTGAGATAATACTAGTTTGGTATTATATCCCCTGCAGGCACAAAACATCATAGAAATTTTTGTGGTATTAATGTATGTCTTACCTAAAAATAAAGATGGAGTTCTAGAAAAGAACAAATGATACCAAGGAAGGTAGGATTGTTCCACCTAAAAAGGTCAACTAAATTTGGGTTATAGTATCAAAGAGAGTAAGGGATTTTAACCAGACAGTTTTATAATTCTTTCATGTACCAGGGCATTTTATTTCAGAAGAAGTTATTTGCAACCTCCTTGAGTAATGTCTGAATTTTTATAACATGTTATCTTTAATAAAAATGAAATAATTCCAGTTTTCTGTCTTCCGTAATGCAGTGGATAATTGCAGAGGAGAGATACGATGATAAAATTTGGAGAAAAAAATGTGTCCTGTTTTATTGTAGAGTGTGATTGCAAAAAAGATTGTTTTCTTTATCTCCTTTCAGAATAGCTTTGCTCTTTCAATGCTTGAGCCCCAGAGCAAGTGTGAAAGGAAAATTTATAATGACAATGAACTAGAAAATATTTTTTACAGTTTTAATTTAGGTAAAATATCCTAGTTTATACCAGCCTATCCTATAACCATCAATTCACACTAACAAAATAGCAGTTTTCTATCCTGGGCCCTATTAGTATAATTGCTGGACTCTGAAGAGTAACCAGTGGGCCCATGAATCTCCTAGTCTTTCTGTTCGCACCAGCCCTTCTCCATGTCCCTGGTCAATGCACCGATTCCTGGCCACTGCTCTTCCTCCTGAGGCCGCTCACCTTGCTTTGTGCCTTTCTGCTAGCAGTCTCTCAGCTGCTGTGGACCACCCCTCCCCTCACCTGTGTTGTCCTTTTATTTTTAAGCTCAAATTGCCCAAACTTCTGCATTCATCCTTCCCCTCCTTTCTAACCCTGATCATTGTCCTTGGATAAAGTTTGTTACTTCAGCTCTCTTTAGTCATCAACCCTGAAGTTTATTCCCTCTCTGACACAAAGACTGGAATTGTTAATAAATGACTTTCTCTGAGGCAGGTCTTGGTCTTGGAGTTTGGCCAACGGCCATCATCAGTGTCCTACCTATAAGGACTTTTAGGTATTCATGAAGTTATATCCCTGGCAGATTCATCCTGCTGGCTCAGGAGACATGCCTAGAAATGTCTGAATCTAAAAAAAGAATACAGTGTAGACACTAGCTCTAACACCCCTGCCAAACATTGGCTTTTAAACATGTATCTTTATTTTTCATAGATATATACACTTAGTACATAGAGTTTTGACCACTCCCAGAAAAAGGCTGGAAGTAGCCTGAAGAACTGTATAAAATGTTTTCTTTTTCTTATGGGTAATAAAAACAAAAGAGAGGCTTAGCCTGATATCGGGACTGGCCAACAGTTTACTTTGGGGAGGTCCTAGGGATGATGTGCTAACTTTCTTCAATTATGTAAAGAATATCATGTCAAAAAAGAAATCTGTATAATTGAGAAGACAAAACTAGATTGAGTGGAATAGAATCAGGAGAATCAACATTTTTGCTTAATCAGAGGAAAGGCTGTCTGCAATTATAATGAGCTACCTCTGATAGCTGAGGTGGTTCTAGAAGCTTGGTACCTCTAGCAACGGATGTGGCACAGGGATCCACATGTGGGATGGTGAGGGGTTGGAGGTGGATAATTAACTCATCTCCAAAGACAAAAGTTGCAACATCTGTTATTGAAATCATTGATGTGGGAAGGGCTCCCCTGAAGACAGTTCAATGTGAGACTACAAGGCTGCTTTTGAGTCAAGCCCACCAGCTTTGTCAGTTAACTCTTAGACCTGGGCCAGATCTCTCATCTCTGGACTTTAGTTCCTACATCAGAGAAATAGAGATAGTAATAGTATATGTTTCATAGGATTGTGGTGAGAATTGAATAAAATGAGTAAAGAAACTAATTCAAAATGTTGGGATACAGTGGACACTTGACAAATGGTACTATTATTATAGGGAACTATAGTCTCATCTTGGGAAACACGTGGACTGCCTTACACAGTCCAGAAGGTTAAAATGATACCCACTAATGTAGGGCGTCCCTCTCTTCCCATCTGGGATTTGTAAAAATCTACAGTGAGAAATAGTAAACATATGCAACACTAGAAAACCTACCAGGCCAATTGTTCCATTTTGTTAGAATTTGCTTATTATTTGTCTGTTCTTAGTTGCCAGAAAGATTTTTTAGTTCATTCTCTATCTCTTTGTATTATGCTAAGGGGCCTATATTGTCAACCTCAGTTTGGTGTATCAAAAGAGACGTGTTAAGACTTGTTCAAAGACAGCCTGCTCATGCATGTGGATGAGTTTGAACGTTGCTAGGGTTTGGCTCTATCTGTGTCACAATCAATTCCTATTTTTAAGTCATGTTGTTGGAATCAACCATTAAATAATTTGAATTAGCTGTTAAGAAGTCCAAAAGAACTCAGGTGGTTGACCTGCAGCCAGATTATGCCAGTATGAGACAAATAAAGCAATTCGTGATTGCCTGTAACAGCATTAACTCAACGGACTGTGGTTCACTTCAACCATGCTTACCAGCTGCAATTAATGAGCTACTTCAATACTCTGTGCTCACTTTTCCAGGCCTATCTTTGATTAGCTCCACTTTCTTTTTCTTTTCACAGTCCATATTCTGTTTTATGTTTGTATAATTTATATATTAAGATATAAACAATGCAGAAAACAAAGAATAAAATCAACTCCTACCTCCCAGAATTGACTCATTTCATTTTGTAACATTTGCTTAAAGTCTTCCTTTTTTTAATTTATTTTTTAATTTCAGAATATTACTGGGGTACAAACACTTTGGTTACATATATTGCCTTTGCACCGCCCAAGTCAGAGCTACAAGTGTGCCCATCCCCCAGACAGTATGCACCACACCCATTTGGTGTGAATATACCCATCTCCTCCACCCCGCTTCTACCTGGCCAACATCCAAAGAATGTTACTTCCACAGGTATACATAAATGTTGATCAATTAGTACCAATTTAGTGGTTAGTACTTGTGGTGCTTCGTTTTCCATTCTTGTGATATTTCACTTAGAAGAATGGACTCCAGCTTCATTCACGATAATACAAGAGGTATGAATTCACCGTTATTTTTTATGGCTGAGTAGTACTACATGGTATACTTATGCCACATTTTATTAATCCACTCATGTATTGATGGGCACTTGGGTCGTTTCCACATCTTTGCAATTGTGAATTGTGCTGCTATAAACATTTGAGTGCAGATGTTTTTATTATAGAGTGTCTTTTTTTCCCTTGGGTAGATACCCAGTAGTGGGATTGCTGGATCAAATGGTAATTCTACTTTTAGTTCTTTGAGGTATCTCCATACTACTTTTAGAGGTTCTACTAATTTGCAGTCCCACCAGCAGTGTATGAGTGTTCCTATCTCTCCACATCTGCACCAACATTTGTTGTTTTGGGACTTTTTGATAAAAGCCAATCTCACTGGAGTTAAGTGATATCACATTGTGGTTTTGATTTGCATTTGCCTGATGATTAGAGGTGTTGAGCAATTTTTCATATGTTTCTTGGCCATTAGTCTGTCTTCTTTTGAGAAAATATTTGCACACTACATGTCTGATAAAGGGCTGATAACTAGAAACTATATAGAACTTATGGAAATCAATAAGAAAAAAAATCAAATGACCCCATTAAAAAGTGGGCAAAGGACATGAACAGAAACTTTTCAAAAGTTTTCCTTTTTAAAAAAATAAAATGCTACAATTAGGTAAGGCTCCTCTCAGAAGCATCTATGAATTAGTGTATATTGTTCTAATCTATTTTATATTTTCACACGTGTTTATGGAACCATTACAATATTTAGTCTTGGTTTGTGTTTTTCAAATTTACAAAAATAACCTCACACTTCTTTTTATGACATTATGTTTTTGAGATCTGTGTAAAGATATATAGTTCTAGCTCTGTTCTCCCTTGTGAAATTTGTATTTCACTTGGAAAATAAAACACTTTGTTTGCTACTCACATCTAGTAGCCTTCTTTACTGCTAAATTGGGCACATGAATAACAGGATGTAATTGCTGGAACAGGTAGGAGAAAATGTCTTATGTCTTTATATATTGTCAACATTGGATCTTTTGAAAATAACAAAAACTAAACTGGATGGGAAGTCAGGAAAATGTGAATAAACTAGGACTTTTTCAGGCAAACCAAAATGGAGGATCAGTCTGCATATGAAGAAAATAAAGCTGTGAGAGGTGAAGTGACTTTCTGATGATAAAGCAAAATAAACAGGAGACCATTTACCTGGGGTAATTTTTGTACCCGGAACTCCTTATACAAACAAACTGAACTTAACTTAGAGGCTTTTCTGGTAACTGATTAATTTTGAATTGAACTTCAGCCAGTCACAGAGAGCCAACTAACTGACTGGGTACACAATTAGGGACCTCCTATCAACCAGACCCACATAAGGCAAGTGCCTAGCTGTAGCCAATCAAGTAATTTCTTTACTGTGCTTCTGCATTCAGTCTATAAAAGCCCACGGCTCAGGCTGCTAGAGCAGAGCTCTCTGAACCTCTTCTAGTTTTTAGTGCTGCCTGATTCATGAATCATTCTTTGTCAAATAAACTGTTAAATTTATTTTATCCAAAGTTTTTCTTTAAACACTGGATTACATAGCTGGTTAATGGCAGTTTTTGAAATACCCAGCCCAAATCTCAAAATTAATAATTGCATGGAGTAGGAGATAGAAAGCTTTCTATTTTATTGTTCTGTCCATCATGCTACTTCTTAAGTTTAAAAAGGATGTAAATAACTAAGACAATGAATTTTTAGAGCCCCTTCATTAGAAAAATGAAAATGCCTAATACCCAGTCTCAAAATGGCTGGTTACAGTATAGCATTAATCTCTTGTTTTTCCCTCATGATTGCTCTTTTCCCTTCCAGGTAAGTTTAATTACTGCCTCTTTTCACTGGGTAAAACACTCTGTCCCATTTGTCCCAGTAGGTAGGGGAATATGGTCTGGCAAATCAGGTGCCACTGGTGATCAGAAATCATCTTTTTTCTAGTTACTTTCAGCTTATTTTTGCCCTATAGTTGTCTTGACTTCTGGCTAGTTAATGAATGTGACATGTCCATCTCTTCAAAATTTGAGCGTGCCAAGTTTGTACTGGAGACAGAGAACTGACCCACTTATTAAACCACAGCCTGAAAAACAGGATTTGTGGTTCCAACCCAAGCCTGCAAGTTTCTTAAACTAGGCCCAGTCTCAGGTGTTCTTCATAGTAAGGTGGCATTGCTATTGTATTGTTATGGTACATGGACAAGTAATTCTTCATTTCATTTTTATTTTGTACTTCAAAACTAGTGCAGCTACTAGGGTTAAAAGACTTTCAAATAGTTTTTAAATTTTCCTCACTTCAAATTTGTTTTTGTTTCTCTAAGATGATTTATACATTTAGAAGATAAATAAAATCTGTATTTTTGACTACCTCCTCCTGTGAGTAAAAATTTAATTGCTAAAATACTCAATCTGAGTTAAATGATACATTAAAAGTAAAGATAGATCATATGTTAAGTATCAAGTTTCAACCTAATTATGTTCTTAATAAAATTATGGTAATTTGAATTATCTTCAAATAAGTTCAGCCTGTAAAATATTAATATACAGATGCTTGAGAACACATAATGGTTTTCATTAATTTAATGTAAATCTATTATCTTAGCTTGCAAATAGCATGGAAATTTTAACCACAGTCATAAAAAAATCAAATTCTATTAGTAGGAAAGTGTAAATGTGTAGTTGTTTGTAAACACAACCCTAAAAATTCAAGATAATAACTTTTAAAAAGATGACATTATGGTTAAAAAGCTGCACATTAGCTGATTATTCTTATTTATCTCAGATGGTGGATCTTCGAATTGCTGGAAGCCAATGTGAATATGTTAGCTGCTGATGATTATCAAAGTCTTCAGTATATAACAGTTCTATATATGTGGGTATGGCTGCTGTAATGTGGCTAAAAGGATAATGTTTCTCTCAAAGTCCAATCTACATTGCATACCTGTGAAGGCTCTTGTTTGGTTTAATTTGGTTTGTGGTTATATTGTTATTTGCATATAATGTGGAATATGGCTTAGCTCTTGAGCTGACTGCTAGGGGGTCACCCAAAATGAGCCACTTCACTTAAAATTATTCTGTATGTTAGTTTGTAGAGTCTGCTGTTGGTATTTAAATGCAAATCATAGCTTAACCCATCACATAAAGTTGTAATTTCAACAATATATTCTGTTTCTTTTGATGTTTTTGCTTGTGGCAATTTATTAGACCACCACATAGGATTTCATAGTCTTTCTGACCAGGCGATCATTTGAACTGCACAAAAGATTTGGTGGAAAAAGCACTGGACAAAACTCAAATCTCTTTTCTATACCATGCTTTGCCATTGTCTGGCTGCAGGAGTCTCAGAAGTCATTTAGAGATACAGCACAGTGTAGGGGATCAAATTATTTTGCCAAGTTTGAGTCTCACTTGTGCTATTTATTAGCTATGTGGCTTTAGGCAAATCACTTAACTCTGTGTCTCAGTGTTTCTATTTGTAAAGTGGAATTGATAATAGTACCTCTCTCATAGGGTTATTAAGATTAAATCAGTTGATATTTATGAAGTACTTAGAATACTGCCTATATACAACTGATTAATAAAATTTTAATGTGATTTGACTTCATTGGATTTGATGTCTATAAAGATTATTTCCAGTTTGAAATTTTATCATTTTAAGTCTGTTTCTTGCCTTTGTTTTCAATACATCTTTAACTTAGTAAACATATGCTGGTAAAAACATTGTTTCTATGTAGAGTATTAATGGTTATATGGCAAACACTGATGATTCCTTTTCTGTCATTTATTTTGAATCAAGGCACATTTGCATAATTAAAGAACTATTTTAAAAGCTAAGCAAAACGTTCATATATCTCATAGTTGTAGATTGCACCAACTCCTATAACTGGACTTGGAACTTGTTTCTGCATTTTATAGACATTTTATTTACCTTCCAAAGGCTTACTGTCATTTATTTCATTTTTCAATTTCTGTCTTTATAAATGTGCTATTGGATGGAAGGCTATTTGGAAAAGAGAATTTGATGATTGCTTTTGACCTATGTATTGTCGTATTGTCAGTAAAAACATTCCACTGCTTATCAGGTTCCTTTAGTACAGGTTGGTACAAGGCTTCTATCTTTTTTAGGCTTATCGCACACCCATAACTCTTTATTAAACAATCTATAGTCTGTTTTAACTATGCTTGAAACCTGTTAAATTGTAATATTTTGTAGGACAAAGAGCAGTGTAACATTGAATAAAAGCTTAGTGGTTGAAGGATGGATTAGTTTGTTTTTTTAAAGATGGGGCATGCTCTCTAGGGTGAAAGAGGACATTGAAATTGGAACTCATCTCCACTGATGGGAGAAAGTCCAACCAAGCCAGTGGGCTCATTCTCTGAGAGAGAATGATGATAGCAACAGGAGGCAGTCCTGACAGGTAGGGAGTCGGAGTCCACGAGGACCAGCAAGGTGCAGCAGATGGTGTACCAGCAGGTAGGTGGGCCTTGATGACACAGAGTCTGGAAGCAGATGATATCCAGGCAGATAAACAGAGAGGTCTGATCACAGATTGTGGAACCCCAGGGCTGGGACTGAGGTTGAGGCCTGGAACGCAGGTCCTGAATAAACTAGGTAAACTAGCACAGAGGCCCATTTTGGAGGGAATATTGTACTACCCAGGGCATTAAAGCAGAGAGTCTATTATGTGGGGCCACAGGTTAAAGGAAATATGTGACACCCTTAGTTTTGGGGGCTGCGTGGATTGGAGGGATGCTGGAGCTGGGAGCCAGGCAGGTCTTTATAGATGTTGACTTTGATATTCCTTAGTATAGACTCATGTGACTATCTTTTAAAATTAGAAAACTCAAGTGTGTTAATTACTTTATTACTGATGAGGAAGATTAGAAGGCAACTTTGATGTAATTAGCCTTGTATTTTTTTTTTTTTGGTAAAGCTTGCAGTAACCTTCAGATGAGGCTGAATTCCCTGCAGTTGGGAATTGCACTGCTCACATGCGCTTAGGTTAAGTGAAGCAAACAATATGGAGGTGTTTTTATTCCCTACTCCTCGGATTTATCCTTAGAAAGAGGTCATCTTTCAGAGGAAGAATAAAATGAAAGGATTAGGAAGGAGGTGTTTGTTTCTGGCTGAAGCATGCTTATAATAGAAGAGAAAATGGTATGGAAGTTGCTGAAATTAATTTCCTTACAGTGACATCATTGTTAACTGGCCCTTTTTTGGGCAGTCATTCCTTGGGGGACTATCAGGCCTCGTTATGTTATTAGTACTTGGGAGTGCTCTATAGTAGACCAGAACCTCCACCTCCAAGGACTAGGACAAAATTGGACACTAACTCTTTTGCCTGAGTTTTAGCTTTTAACAGCCATCCTTTTTTGATTTTAGACCTATGTGTACTGATATATTTGTAATAAAAGAAAAAAGAAACCCTCAAATAAAACAAAATCCAAGCATTACTGTGCTTTACATTTTGAATGAAACCTTAGATTAATGTCCACTTTTTTTCCACTAGGTTACTATGAAGTTTCCAAGTTTCATTATTGTTTTTCCAAGTACTATTTTCAATAGAGGAAAATCCATGTTTCTTTGTAATAAACTTTTTTTATAATGGTGAATCTTATCTAGAGAACCTATTCATTTATTCCTCAAATAGCAGTTAATTTAAGTAGTTAAAGTATAGTAAATTTTGCTGTCATGAAATCTAGCTTCAAATTCTGACCTTCTGTGACACTTGGGGGCAAGTTATTTATTATACTGGGTTTCAGTTTCGTATCTTAATTTCTACCTTCCTCATAGAAATACTGTTATTTCTGGTACATCTTTGGGAATCACAATGTATGACAAAGCTTTTCTTTTTTATTGGAAATCATTTTAATATGTTCCACTCTTGTATGCCCTCAGAATCTGTATATAATTGTCAAGGTCCCACCAGAGAAACAGAAGAGAAACAGAGAACCAGAACCAGTAGGAGGTATATATTAAGAAACTTATTGGAAGGAATTGGCTTAAGGAATCCACAGGTTGGCAGAAGGGCAGGCTGCAAACTCCAGGGGGAGAGTTCAAGCTTCAGTCCACAGGTGGAATTTCTTCTTCCTCAGGAAAAACTCAGTTCTGCTTTAAGGCCTTTTGAATGATTGGATCTGGAGTAGCCAGTTATTGAAGGATAATCTTCTTCACTTAAAGTTAATTGGTTGTAGATATTAATTGTTATACATCTACAAAATTCCTTCACAGTAACACCTAGATCAGTGTTTGGCTGATGAACTGGGGACTATAATCCAGTCAAGTTGACACATGAATCCGACCACTACATCACAGTCTACCCTTTGTCAACTTTGTGCCCAGACATATTTCCTTAAAGCATACTTAATCTCAAAATAAAAACAATAACAAAGCTGTTCTTCTGCCTAGCATGATACAGCTATCCTGAAGCATGTTTTGCAACCCAAAACATGCTAACTGTTTCCGCAGAAGAGGATACAATGGCATTGGGTGATGATCACTATTCTTGACATCCTGTAACTTAAATACTGTGATGTAAAATTATCTATTATTAATATATCTTGGAGTATGGTGGCATAAATCTGTAATCCCAGCTACTCAGAAGTCTGAGGCAAAAGGATTGCTTGAGCCCAGGAGTTCAAGTCCAGCCTCATTAGCACAGAGAGACTCTATCTCAAAAAAGTTTTTTTAAAATTAATATATCTTATGTTAGGTGATAATGGCTTAAAATAGGAATGAAAGCAAAACTGTTACATACACATCACAGGCACATATATTTATAATAAAATGTGGAATATTCATAACTTGTCTTTGTTTCTGGAACTGGTCATGGGATCATACTGGTATTTATAACTTCCCTCCTCTGCTACCCATTCTGTATGCTCATTGCTTTCAGACAGACATCTCAGCTGGTCATGGTTTGTTGCCTGGTGGGGTGACCCATACCTTCATTCCTAGAGAGTCTGGTTGATCCATTGAATTGTTGTGGTTTTCCATTGACTTTTCTTCACAGAATGTGGTAGTAATATGAGATGCCCTAAGGGATCTCCTGTATTTCAGACATACTCTTCCTTACCTCCATTGTGTAGTACAGCCTAATTTCCCCCTTGGTAATCAGGATTAATCATCCCAGCCACTATAGTAACTTCCTTCTTTGCCTGTTGATTCAGAAGGCTGGGGAACCCAAAGTGACTGGTGGCAGTCTTAACTCCCAGTTCAATGGAATCATTCTTGTGTCTTTCGTGAAAGCACTCTTCCTTTGATGCTAAGACTTACTGACCAGCAAAACGTAAGGTCTTGGAGATGGAAAGCACAATTTTTCTAGTGGATGGCTAAGGGTAATAGTGAGTGTTATCACTCCCATTTCTACTCCTTGATGGCTGGATCCATGAATCCTGGCTATAGGAAACATAACTCCACCTACTGAGCATATACTGATTTCGATTTAGAACATATACAGCCTCCTGGCAGATATTGTCAGAACCCAGCAAGGTACTATCACTTACATGGCACTAAAACTGGGTCTTCAGAGACCATTCCACTGTTCCATCATGCCATCCATCTGCTTCAGGTGATGAAGAAAATGGTAAGTCCAATGAATGAGAATTTCTGTACTTCATTTACTTTGGAGTAAGTTCCTTGATCAGAAGTGATGCTACATGGAATACCATGACGGGTGATAAAGTATTCTCTAAATTCATGGAGGGTAGTTATGGCAGAAACATTACATATGGGGACAGCAAGTCTATACCCAGAGTAAGTGTCTAATTCCAGTAATGACAAAGCACTACCACTTCCAATATAGAAGCAGTCCAATATAATCAACAGGTAGCTTGGTTGATCACCCAGGGCAATGGTGCCATATTGGAGGCTCAGTGCTGGTCTCTGCTGCTGGCAGATTGGGCACTCAGCAGTGGCTGGAACCAGGCTTGTTGAGGAGAAGTCTATGTTGCTGAGCCCACATATAACCTCCATTCCTGGCACTATGGCCACTGTTCATAAGCTCATTGGCCAAAGACAACCGTGGCTAGGGAAAATTGGCACAGTATCCACAGAATGGGTTATCCTGTCCACTTGATTATTAAAATTCTTCTCTGACAAGGTCATCTTTTGATGAACATTTACATAGGGCATGAATATCTTTATGTTCTTTGTTCATTTAGAAATGTCTATGCACATACTTCTTCCCCAGACATCCTTGTCACCAATTTTTAAATCGTGTTCCTTCCAAGTTGACAACCATCTAGTCAAATGGTTGACCATAGCCCATGAGTCAGTATAATTTTGTACCTCTGGCTATTTCTTCTTCCAGGTAACATGAACACCCAGTTTCACTGCTCAAAGTTATGTCCACCAGGAGGATTTCTCTTTACCACTATCCTTCAGAGATGTACTAGAAAGGGGCTATAGTGCAATAGCTAGCTGTCTATATATCTTGCAAAACCATCTGTAAACGAGGCTCAAGTCTCTTTTTCTTAGTCAGTTGGTGTAGGGAACTCCACATGGGGCCCTAGGTGCAGGCCAGTAGAGAGAAGATAGTACTGCAGGTAGGAGTGGGGACCATAGGCATTTGGGCCTCTTCCTTATGTAAATTACTGTGGCTTTTGGGGCCTGCTTGAGCCCAATCTTGAATATACCACTTCCATTTGTTATGGGAGTGCTGCTGTGCATGCCCAACTTTAAAAGGCTTGGAAGGTCAGATAACACCCAGTTCATGGTGGGTAGCTCAGGTCTCATGGTAACTTAGTGGCCCATGGTTAGGCATTCAGTTTCTGCTAAGGCCCAGCAGCAAGCCCAAAACTGTTTCTCAAAAGGAGAATAGTTGTTTGCAGAAAATGGCAGAGCTTTGTTCCAAAATCCTCAGAGTTTTCTCTGTGATTCACCTACAGGGGCCTGCCAAAAGCTCCAACCAGCATCTCTGTCTGCCACTGGTAGAGATGATGAATCATATCTGATGAATCATATGTCCCAAGAGACAGAGTGGCTTGCATGGCAGCCTGCACTTATTTCAGAGTCTTCTCTTATTCAGAAACACACTCAAAACCAGAAGCTTTTTAGTTACTCAGTAAATGGGCCAGAGTAACACACTCAAATAAAGAATACGTTGCTTCAAAATCCAAAGAGGCCCACTACTAGGCATTGTGCTCCATTTTGGTTGTAGAAGGAGCCAAATGCAACAACTTATTTTTTGCCTTAGAAGGGATATGTCAACACGTCCCACACCACTAGGCCCCTAAGAATTTCACTGAGGAAGGCCTTACATGGGCCAAAGAGACGAGTTAAATGGGGATGTAATGGAAATCATTACTAGTTCTTGATGGTTCCGCTAATCTCTACAATCCCTCTAGAAATGCAGTTTTGCTTTCAGTTTACTATTTTTTCTAAGTAGAGACATTTCTGATCATTTCTGCTTGGCTATTCCATAATAGCTTACTAGTTTTAGAACTCTTACATTTATACAAATTAAGTTCATAGTACCTTAGTCTTAGAATGCTTATGTTTATACAGATTAAGTAAGAATTTAGCAGGTTGCCTATCTATTTCTTTTCTAGGAACACCATGATCAACCTAGTCAATGCCATAAGTCTCTACAAGTCAGACTATTCTGATTACTGCTTTGACTTTTCTGTCTGTCTTTGGTGATTCTGTGCTGTCACATTGGCCCTGCCACCCTGGGATCCAATTATCCCTATTGCATTTAGCAATCTCAGTTTAGTGGCAGCAATTCCCACTGTAATTTCTGCCTATAGAGAAAAGTGACCACAGAGCTCTTCAAGGATGCAGGGGCTCATTTCTCACAGTCATGATGAAAAGTGTGTCCTCTGAACCCTCCCTCCTGGGGTAGGTGTGCAGGTCTTACATGATAGATCCATGCTAACATTTCAGTCTCCCCAAGCCTTTGGAGACCTTCTTCTCCAATATACCAAGGAAGTTAGTTCTGGTATTTGATTTCATTTAATGTAGGCCACCTTTTAGTCCATGTTTCCACTAACCCACCAAAATGTTAGAGACTTTTCTAACCCCTTGAGCTACAATATTGAATGTAGAATCTCTGCATAGTGGGCTAATATCAGTAAGTTCATCCTGATTCAACTTTATGTTCCTTCTGCAATTATCCAACATGCTTAATACCCATTGCCATATTCCCCAGATTTATGAAATCATGCATTTCTTTTGGTGTGTGGCACACTTCCTCATGGACCATGCTTTGTACCTTAACCTTTGAAGCCTGCTGGAACTCAAGTCTAGTTATAAGCGTAGAAGCAAAGAAGAATCAGGGGGAGGCCCTGAGGAGAATCACCAGTGTCTTACAAGGAACCTATCTCAAGGGAGGCCATTACAAATTCTTCAGACAAAGCAAGGTTAACCTCAGACAGGAGCGGAAAGGCTCTTCTACTGACAAAGAAGACTCATCGGAATTCCTGAATTTGATGTCCCAAACTTCCGTGGGGTTTCCCACGTGTCCATTCCAATTTTCAAAATCCCATTCCTTCCCAATCAACACCACCACTTTTACAGAAGAAATTCTGTGAGATTGGGAATTCATTTTTTGTTGTAATTCAGCAACTCACAGGATGAAAATCTGGGTCTAAAGTCTTAACTCCATGGCTATAGTAGATAAGGGTTTATTTGGGGGCAGATATAGGAGTTTTCAGGTTATTTATGCAATGCTTGAACAGGGAATTTCTAGCCCTTAAGTTATCTTTTTCTTTCTCTTTCCAGAGCCCAGTTAGCAGCTACCAACCAACCTCATCATATTCTTTAGTTTGAGCAAAATGTTCTAAGGTATCAGATACATGGTCACCCAGAACCTTGCATTTTATGAATATTTGATATAAGTATGCAATAGTGATATGGGTGTTTCTCTATTGCCACGTCATGCCACAGACTACCAGCGAGCTCTTTACCACTAGAAACAGTCATTTGTACCTTTAAATCTAATCAGATTAGAGAACCTATTCCAGAAGCCCCAGAAGCAAACCAATTCAGATGACTTATCCTTAAAATTCTGTTCCTATAGAACCACTCTTAGTATAAAAAATCCATATCATTCAGTCAGGGTTCTACCAACAAAACAGAACAGAAGTTGCTCTGATGTGATTGTATGTTCAATTTATATAGTGTGCGTAGTATGTGTGTGTGTGTGTGTGTGTGTGTGTGTGTGTGTGTGTGTGTGTGTGTGTTTGTAGAGAGAGGGACAGATTTGTAAGGAATTGGTTTATGTGATTATGGAAGCTGGCTAGGCAAGTCCAAAGTCCTTAAGGCAGTTGAAAGGCTGGACACTCTCTGGCAGAAACTGAAGCTGCATACTGTCCATAGTCCATAGGTGGAATTTCTTCTTCCTCAGGGAAAACACTAATCTGTTTTTTTCAACTGATTGGGTCAGACCCACCCAGATTATGGAGGATAGTCTCCTTACTTAAATCAACTGATTATAGATGTTAATCACATATATAAAATTCATTTACCATACCACTTTGATTAGTGTTGGAGTGAATAACTGGGACTGTAGCCTAGCTGAGTTGAGACATAAAACTGATCATTCGATAGTTCAACTTTGTTATTGATGACTCAGAGTCATCACACATATAGGCAGATGTATATGATGTATCCACAGATTATGGCTAATTATGTGCATAGGCTCTAACTTGGTTTCTTGAAGAAGTTCTAGATAATAGATGGCTTTTAGTCATTTCTTTTTCTTAAAAATAGAATGAAGTATTACAGATATAGAGTGCTTTTTGGTAGCATGATATGGCTCCTTTACTTATTTATTTTTTCCTTCCAAAAAAGTTAACTGAAGTGGCCTTTTCTCAACAGATTTTCTCACTCTCCCGAAAATCATCTTATCCATGGGCTAGTACTATTAGTGTCTTTGAATTAACAATTAACATACTGTTAAAAGCATCCATAACACAGTGGATCAGTCATGATCTTTGGGTTCAGGACTCTTTTCCATTGTGTTCATTTATTGATGCCTATAGAGGACCTAATTCTGCTAACAGGTTTGGAATTTAGTTTTGTTTAACTAGTTAGGAAGAATTCTAGAATTTGAAATTCCAGAATACTGGTCTCTGGATAGCTGAGCTTTCTCAGCATATTGTTTAAAGAGCTTAAAAAGTACTTAACAAAAAAGAAAGAAAGAAAAGAAATCAGGGGGACATGTTACTAGAGTGATATCTCTGGTAAGTGAAAAGAGCACATTCCCAAATAAACATTTGATTATTCGTCACAAAACAAGGTGATGTTTTTTCCTGGTGACTACCACCTGTAGCCAAGCTCCTGGGACTTGCTTAGGTGGAATAATGGTGTGTGTTGGGCCATTCTCCTTTCCTGCATATTCTCTGGTGCCAAGAGACGAGATATAAGTTGCTCTGACAGGATGGCAGGTGCAATACATGGCTGAGAGAGATTTTTATGGAAAACCTCTACAGCAGCTTTTCTGATATCTTACCATTCAAATCTGGTGGGGTAGAAGTTGGGGGAAAGTTTGATTCCAAAACGTGTACTTTATTATTCTGTATATTAAACTTATTGCATCCTATTTAGTGAAATGTGAAAGGATTATTTGAAAGAAAAGAATTGGGGTAGGGGGGCTTCCTGAGAATCAGTAGCTCCCTCTGTCACTGGGTCCCTTTCCCTATCTCCATTTATGATCGCCAGGACATCACCCCTGTTTTATTTTGGGTGAGATAATCTCAGTGCCTGAGGCCAATCAAATTCTCTCCGTTGTCTCTCCTAGTCTCTCCCAAGCCTCAGTCTTTATATTCTGCTCTGGTATGTGATGCAGTGTAAAGAATTTAGGCTTTGGAGTCCGACCAGGGTTTGGATTCTTATTAAGAGATTAGCTGAAATTTCTAAACCTTGATTTCCTCATAAAGAAAATGCAGGTAAGTCAGAGAATTCTGTTGGAATAAGATCATGTGTGTGTGAAGTGCATGGTACAGGGTAGATACAAAATATATTTTTTCTTGCTACCACGCTCCACTTCCTGAACATAAAAATATGTGAATAAATAGCATTTTGGGTAGAGGGGAGAGTTGTTCCTGCTATTTCTTCTAGTCCTTTGACTGTGACTCCATATCTATTACTCTAAAGGTAAACTCACACTAGTTACCATTTACCTCTGGAATATTGTGTATTTTAATAATTATGATCTACTGAAAGTGTACTGTATTCAGAGTTCTGAACCAGGGCTAAGGAGTACCATAAATACCAACCAAGATTATTGTGTGATTGCAGACTTTAAGAATGTAGCCTACCTTTTTATTGTATTCTCAACCTTTAAAAACAGATGTAAGCCTTATTCCCAGATATCACTTGTTATATTTTTGTTTGCTGACTTTCTCATGACCTGTTAGAATATATTACACTAGCTTTCTATTTTTTTTAATTTCATACTCTTTCACAATTTTAGTATTAGAAAGAGAAATGTTGATGTCTAAATACTTTGGATTTTTTTCTTGAGGAAGAAAAATGTGGCTCATGTCAGTTCACTTTTTTGCTCATACTGTTAATATGGGTAGGAGCTTAAATACTTTAGACCTTCATGTTTTTTCTCTCCTATGCTTCGGTTTATACCCAGGGATTTTAAATTCTTATATATGAGTACCATATAGTTTCTTTATCATCATAAACATTCATTTATCCAATAAAATTTATTGAAGACCTACTAGGGCCTGAGGATATGGAACAAAAATGGAAATAGTATCTGACCGCTAGAGACAAGTAAATGTTTATGTCCCCTCAAAATTCATATGTTGAAATCATAATCCCCAAGGTGATGGATTTAGGAATTGGGGTATTTGGTAGGTGATTGGGTCACAAGAGTGGACCCCTCCTGAAGGGGATTAGTGTCCCTTTAAAAGGGACCCTGGAGAGCTCCCTCCCCTGTCCTCCATGTGAGGACACAGCGAGGATACAGCCACTTATAAGCCAGGAGGCAGGCCCTCACCAGACCCTGAATCTGCCAGTGGCTCCATCTTGGACTTCTCAGACTCTAAAGCTGTGAGAAATTTTTTGTCATGTATAAACTACCCAGCCTATGGTATTCTGTTGTAGTAGCTCAAATGGAATAAGATTATCTTCACGGAAGTGACAGTCTACTAGAGAAGGCAGATGTAAATAAACAGCTACTAATGGTGGTGAGTTATTATGGAAAAAATGTAGATTACTAGAGAGAATAGCCCTCATATTTATAGTGCTAATAAAAGTGACTTAACTTTGTAAAGCAGTTAGATAGCCTGCATAAGGCTTTCTAATTATTGACTATTATGCTAGCCTGTCTGTAAAAGGAAAAGAGTCATTTTAGTTCTTATTCTTCTTTCTGTAAAATACTGGGAAAGAAACACTTATGTTTTGTCCAGCTATAGGGTTTTGAAGCTTCAAAACTTAAGAAGATGCTTGAAATTGTAAAATTTGATCTCAATAACTATACTGTTATATTTTAGTATTTCTTTTCTCCCCTTGATAGTAATTTATTTTTCATGGTATTGTGAGTTTTGTTTGTCTAGATGCATAATATTCTTGAGAGTTTTTTCTTTCTTTCATTCTAGATAATCTTCAGGCTTAGCACCTGCAAATGTTTATATGTAGAAACAATTATTACAGAGCTGTTGTATATACCAGTGGAATCTAATCAGTGTACTCTTTGTCTCCATTAAATAAAAGGTCTAGTAAATTTGTTACATAAAAGTATATTGTATTGTAGACCTATCATCAAAGTTTAAATGCTCTCTTAAAGAATAGTAACAATTGCATAAATCTCATTTTTATATTAGGTAAACTGCACACTAAGATTTTAAGTGTATTCCTAAATAGTTGAAAAGAATAAGTTCATGGCGAACTACATGAAATTTATTTACTTAAATATGTTTTTAAGTTTGAATTTGAGAAAAATAAATTTTGCCTAATTATTGTGGTAAGAAAAGAAATTGTTCCCATAGCATCAAGAAAAGCTTGTTATAGCCAATCTGATTAATCAGTGCTGAGATTTGTCCCTATTCACGCCACCTGTCTGGCTCTCAGTGACCCAGGCTCCACAGTACAGCAGGGCCACAGAGTTACAGCTTTAGACACGCAGCCAGTCAGCTAGAAGTGCAGCTGGGAGGAGTGAGGGTCAAGAAGGTTGATGGGGTGGGTGGGAGTCCTGGGAGTGGAATCGAAGAGAAACGAGGGCATCCCTAAATTATAGATGTGGTACTGAGGCTGTAAAAGCAGAACTGGCATACAGATAAAAGTAAATCATTTTGTCGATGAAGGCAAAATCACCAGTGATCCATATGTTTGCTCTGCCCACACTTGGCGTATTTGCCACTTACAGCTCCAGATCCACTTCCTCAAAGAGGCTGTCTCTGATCTCCTAATTTAAATCCTCCTTGAGTTCTTATTCTTCAAAAACCTATTTTCCCCCTCTAATTTTGAAAGTTATAAATTGTAAATTATGTATTTGGTTACTTATACATGTTCTATATTCTCCTTTAGTTTTTTTAAAAATAAATTTTATTGTGTATATTCAAGGTTTATAACATGATGTTATGGGATACATATAGATAGTAAAATAGTTACAATAGTGAAGCAGATTAACAATCTATTGTCTCAAATAGTTACTTCTTTAGTCTTTAAATCCTTGTTACCACAGCTAGCTTCCAGTTGTTCGCTAAATATTTGTTAAATAAATGAATGATGATCAAAGCTTTCAACTGGTTACTCTCACCTTTCCCCTTCATCCAACAGAACTTGAATCTAAACTTGCTGCTCTTGGCTACATATTCATTAGGAGCTCTCATAAACACCACCAAAATGCTTGGAATTTTGCATGGATTTTTTTTTTTTCAGAGTAGTTTTTCAGTCGGCTCGCAATAGACATTGGTGATCGTCTACCCAAAAAATGCAACCCAACCTATTATCATGACTTATGTTAGTGTTGTTAATTAATTTTTATCGATGCCAATGACTGTTGTTAAAATGGTATTTTGGAGCCAATTTGACTTTCATTTCTAGTGTAATGTGTAAAATTTGATAGTGAGGGAAATTTATAAGTGAATGACTACTATTGGGATTGTCTCTTATTTGGGGGATATCTACAATACTACTTCCTTTTTCAGTATAGCTTAGCAGGAGTTGCTTGAAATCTTTCTGACATTGATGTTTCCAGCTAATGTCATTGATACTTGTTGCTCTTTTTTTAGCTGTGTTTTTTTATCTTTGAAAGATTAGGGAGTAATCCAACATAAACACTGGCTTTCAGCCACATCTCAGTGTACTCAAAAAACCAATAAAAGTTCTCTTAGTCCAGCTTCACAGATGCAGGAAACTAGCAGCTCTTGCTTGAGCCATTAAGGGACATAACTAAAGATAAAGGCTTTGTGAAATATCAGATATTTGGTGATGTGTATGATAACCTCAAAGAAACACTCACAAGTTGTAATTCTCTGCTATTGTCCTGAATCACTGGATTAATCTCTTTAAATCATGTTAAGATATATACTAAAATTAAGTTTATTATTCTTTTGTGTGAATTTCAAAGAAAAAAACTGCCTGGAACCTTAGTTTGCTAATTAAAAATATTATATACATTTAATCTTCTGGGGATCTAAAATATTTTTGGAGTAGGTTGGGCTTTTTGCTGCTTCTGGAATAATTAGTAGGAAATATTAAAGCTTATATTTGCAGAAGTGGTTTGGTTCAAGCCATTTATATTATGCCTTGAAAACACCATGCACACATGGGCACTGAATTGCTTACTATATAATTACTATATTGAATAATCCTTACTAAATGATGAGTCAGATCTGCTTTGATTTATAAATTTAGAAAAGTAATGACATAAATTTTAGCTACATCTTACTCTGCAGCAGAGTAGAAAATGTATTGCCTTAGTTTCCTAGGTGCTTTATGATTTACAACTTAAATACTGTCCCTTGAGATGCTAATAAATCCATTTTGTCTGACATTTAGCTTTTCACTAGTTGCCTTCATTCATTTATACATTCATTTTTCCTTTTTTCAAGCTTGGAATTATTGTTCTCATAATGATAGTAATGTTCACAACATTACTATGAAAGTTTAATATGGTTGAAGTTCAAGCTTGACTTTTCCTTACTACAAGGGACCCTCTCTGGGCAGAGGTCTTTCTGAATTAAGCCCCGGGGAAAGTCTTGTGTTCTTGGCAAGAGCAGACCTGTCTCAGGACCATTGCTGGCTGCCATTTAATACATCTTCTTATCTTAGATCTGAACCAGGGGTCACTGAATACAGTGATCTGGAGGAAATATATCTGGGTCTCTTCAACAGGGACGTTCTTAGCCTTTGTTCTAATGGTGTCTTTGCCTCTACACTTCATCACAAAATAAACAAAGACTGTATTATCTCAGAAAAATTGTGAGAATTTATGAGATATTTCTATGACTAGATTTGGATAACTTTAGATGTGATAAAACATGAAAAATGCAGCATAACCAACCTATGGCACTAAAATTACTCAAGTCAAGTGGAAGAGTTTATAGTCCATGAAAAGGTGGAGTAAAGGTACATCAAGTAACAATTAATAGATTTCTTGTCCAGGAACTACTCTGGGTCATCTATTGAAAAGAATCCCTGTGTTGTGTGCCCCTTCTGTCTTTATTGCTTTGATGTGCCACTGAAATCACACTGGCAGGGCTCACTCACAAGAGGGTGCTGCCTGGGAACAGTTTCAGGGATGTATCAATTCTAGTTTGCTAAAGCTCATTCCCAGAAACTGAAAAGTACAAGTATTGCTTGGTTAATGTGTTTGGATTGGACTCAAGACCTGACTTTGAATCTTGACCCTGACACTCACCAGTGTATGGCTTGAGCAACCTCTCCCAGCCTCAGTTTTCTCATCAATGAAATGAAGATGATCATACCTATCCTGAGAATGGCAGGAGGACTATTGGTTATAATAGTATCTGATTGATAAGGCTGTTGTGAGGATTAGATGAATTAACATATATGAAGATTTAAAACCAGATATAGCATGCAGGAATTGCTCTACAATATTATTATTATTATTTATATCATCAGTAGTATTTTTATGCTATTGCTGTTCTGTAGAATAGGGATTAAGCTCAGGCTGTGAAATCAGGGAGAACTGGATTTAAATCCCTCAACTTTCTAAATGGGCATCCTTGGGTATTTTACTCAACCTATCTGAGCTCAGTCTTCATGTATAAAATGGAGAGGACAATGACTCCTATCTAATAAGGATGCTTGAGGATGGAAAGCATAAAGTACATAGAGATTTTAGTGTAGTTCCTGGCATATTTGAAGCACTTGGTAATGTTTGATGTTTATACCGACAATGATATTTATTCATTTTTATTGAGTATCTACTTACCATCTGCCACACATTCTTCTAGATATTGGGGATATAGTGTTGAACAAAACAGAATCATAGCCTAATGGAATTTCCATTTTACCAAAATGTTAAACAGTAAGTTTGAATTATTTAACATCATTAATCAAAACAATTTTTTCATAAGGAATGAAAACTAGACTTTACCAAATAGAAGACGTGGACTTTTTAAATAAATAAAGATTGTTGTTATTTACATATTATTTACATGGGAATAAATGCTTCTAAACACTTTAAAATAATTTGTTTTCTTGACAAAGTTTAAAGATTTCTACCTTTTATTAGGATTTTATTTACTCTATTGACTTTGCAAAATTAATGAGGCTTTATACACACATAAAATACACTTGAATGTATTTTGAAATGTCTCGATATAGAGTTAGTGAATATTTTTTAGAAAGGTATTTTCAGCTGGGCATGGTGGCATGTACCTATAGTCTCAGCCATTCCAAATGCTGAGGTGGGAGGATCACTTGAGCCCAGGAGTTTGAGTTCAGCCTGGGGAACATAGTGAGACTCCATCTTTAAAAACAAAGATATTTTCAAAATTGTTGGCATCTGAAATATTCAGCCCTTAACATGCTGACTCTTTCCCTCAGAGATGATATAAAATTTAATTGTGCTTTTAAGGACATTGTGAATGACCAATCTATTCATGTGAAATCATTCTGTAAGATCACTTAGCTCTTCTTATATGATTTATCTATAGATTCTTGATTTTTTTCCACACAAGCACTGAGTAAGCTTAAATTAGTAAAAGATAATATAATTCTCTGTCATCCTTAAGGCTTATGGCAAGCGTTTCACTGTTTGAAAGGAGAAATATTCTTAACTAGCATTTAAAATTGTTATTTAGTAAACTCTTAGTCTCAAACTTTTTGGGGTAAAGTTGCCTCTGTGTATGATTAGAACTGATTTAATGAAGTAGGAAGAGGTGAGTCTGTAAAAGCAAAAGTAAAGTAATTTGAAAATCTATTAGCTGAGAGGTTTTTGCTCGTTACCTTTCTAGAGAACACACATTTTAAAAAAGCCACAACTTTTTATGTGAAAAGATATCGAAAATGACAGTCAACAATAGAAAGAGCTGCACAAAAGAAAAAGAAAAAATGGAAACTTTTATCATGTGCAGCCTGATATTAAAATATTCTGAAAGCACATGAAAATTAATTATCTACTTTAGTTTTCCTTTACAAATGAGTTGGAAATGTCAAGCAAATTTCTGGATGAATGAGAAGGCTAAGCATTGAGTCATTTGCAGGTGTTTTTTGAACACAGCAAAGCCTGGAGGATTCTGGCATGCATAAGAAAAGCCTCCACAAAACATGGTGGGTTATCACACTCACATGCACTTTCACTGCTGTGGACAATATGGTCAAGAACAAAGATGCTCACGTTGCCTTATGCCTTGAAAGACAGTAAGATATGGTGGAAGGAACACTGGGCTGGATCTCAGGAGACCTGGGTTCTAATTTTTTACTCTTCGTCTCGGCAACTCAGAGACCTCAGCTTTGGAATTAGAGGATTGAGATTAAAAAGTTGAATATAGTCTTCCCTAAAGTCCCTTCCAACTTGAACAACCTGTAGCCCTGGGATCACTTGTTCTCTTACAAACCAAACCACAAATGCAGTCATGTTCTCCTTGCTTGGACCGCAGGGTCAAGAAAGTTTACTATGTGTTTAGAATTGTAATCATTGGAAAGTATGAGAGGGCATGAATATTTGGGGATTAAAGAAGCACATAATTACACCAAAAAGTTCCTGTTTCATTAAGCTTAAATTCTTTTTTTTTTTTTTTTTGAGGCACAGTGTCGTGGCGTCAGCCTAGCTCACAGCAACCTCAAACTCCTGGGCTTAAGCAATCCTACTGCCTCAGCCTCCCGAGTAGCTGGGACTACAGGCATGTGCCACCATGCCCGGCTAATTTTTTCCATATATATTTTAGTTGGCCAGATAATTTCTTTCTATTTTTAGTAGGGACAGGCTCTCGCTCTTGCTCAGGCTGGTCTCGAACTCCTGACCTCGAGCGATCCACCCGCCTCGGCCTCCCAGAGTGCTCGGATTACAGGCGTGAGCCACCGCGCCCGGCCTAAGCATAAATTCTTGATCAGAATAAGAGGAGACAGTTCTCTCCTGGTGCCATTCTCTAGCCTGAAAGATTAGGCTAAAATGACTGTGTCCATTATTAATCCTAAAACACCAAAAGGAAGCATGTTCTCACATTG
Organism: Lemur catta; assembly: GCF_020740605.2. Taxonomy (NCBI): domain Eukaryota; kingdom Metazoa; phylum Chordata; class Mammalia; order Primates; family Lemuridae; genus Lemur; species Lemur catta. The sequence continues at coordinate 112,217,616 of NC_059129.1, forward strand.
AAATATATGGTTTCTTTCAGAAAACAGATTTGGAATTGGGTTGTAAATAGAAGAGAAAATCCCAATGACTTGCATATTTCTTCAATCAATATTACCATTCACCTAAAAACTCGCCCATTTAATAAACCTTTCTTTAAACAAGTCACTTACGTATGTAGACTGAATATTCATACTTAGATATTTCTTACTATTTTAGAAGAATAATCAAAAGGTAGAACATATACAAGATATGTTAAATGTAACAAACTGGCATCCTAACCCTACATTCCATGTTTAGAAAAAAGACAAAATAAGCTCAAGTTGGGATCTTCAATCAATATGTTTCTCAAAATGCTATAATAATAAATGGCTCAAGGGATAAACATGATTGGCATATTGCACACTATAATCCCCTCTCAGAGATTCGTGCTGAATATTAACATCCTCTGAGGGTATTTTGCAGTAAATTTATTTATCTTTTAAAATAAAATCTTTATTGACATATAATTTGCACACCAAGAAAGTTACCCATTTAAAGTATACAATTTGATGATTTCTAGTATATTCAAACACTGTCAGCACAATCAATTTTAGATCATTTCCATCACTTCAGAGAGAAACCCTATACAACTGGCTGTGATTCCCCATTTCCCCCCAAACCACTTCCCTGCCAGCCTGACACTACCACAAATCTCTGTTACCTCTGTAAACTTGCATATCTTGGACATGTCATGTAAATGAAATCATACAACATGTGTTTTCTTTCATTTAATATAATGGTTTAAAGGTCCATCCATGTTGTAGCATGTATCAATATCTCATTTCTTTATATTGCCAAATAATATTACATTATAAGGATACACTACATTTTGTTTATGCATTCATCAGTTGACATTTGTGTTGTTTCCACTTTTTGGCTATTATGAATAGCATTGCTATGAACATTCCTGTACAAGTTTTTGTGGACATATGCTTTTATTTCCCTTGATTATATACCTAGGAGTGGAACAGCTGGGTCATATGGTAACTCTATGTTTAACAATTTGAGGAACTGCCAAACTATTTTCTAAAGAGACAGCACCATTTTTCATTCCAGCCAGCAAATGAGTGAGGCTTTTAGTTTCTCCACATCTTGTCAACATTTGTCATTGTCTTTTTTATTATAGTCATCCTAGTGGATGTGAAGTGGTATTTCATTGTAGTTTTAATTTGCATTCCCTAATAGCTAATGATACTGTGTATCATTTCATATACTTATTGGCCATTTGTATATCTTCTTTGGACAAATGTATATTTATAGCCATTGCCCACATTCTAAATTGGGTGACTTACCTTTTTGTTATTCAGTTGCAATAGTTATTTATATACTCAAAGTACAAGTCTCTTATCAGATATATGACTGGCAAATGGTTTTTCCAATTCTGTGGCAGTCTTTTCACTTTTGGTGGTATCCTTTTATGTGCAGAAGTTTTTCATTTTGATAAAGTTCAATTTATTTTTTTCTTTTGTCACTTGTGCTTTGGTGTCATATCCAAGAAACAGTTGTCTAACCCAAGGTCACAAAGCTTTACTCCTATGTTTTCTTCTAAAAGTTTTATAATGTTAGCTCTTACATTTAGATCTATGGTCTATACTGAGTTAATTTTTGTGTATGGTATGAGGTACAGGTCCAACTTCATTCTTTTGCATCTGGATATTCAATTATCCCAGCACAATTTGTTGAAAAGAATATTTTTTTCCTTATTGGATTGTCTTGGCACACCTGTTGAAAATCAATTGACTATAAATGTATGGGGTTATTTCTGGGCTTTCAATTCTATTCATTATAGGTGTTGAAAACCTATAGCTTTGTAGTAAGTTTTGAATTTGGAAGTGTAAGTCCCCCAAGTTTGTTGTTTTTTCAAGATTGTTTGGCTGTTCTGGATTTCTTGCATTCCAATTGAATTTTAGGATCAGTATGTCAATTTCTGCAAAATAAGCAAGCTGAATTTTGATGGGGCTTGTGTTTGAATCTGTAGATCAATTTGAGGAGTATTGTCATCTTAACCATATTAAATCTTCAAATCCAAGATCTACTTATGAACTCTATCTTCATTTCTTGAATGGACCTATTTCAAGGTGTAGAGTATTTTTTATTGACATTCTCCATAGCACTCTTCTTGGTGAAACTGTTTAATATTAGGAGGCATTTCTGTCAACTGTGCTAATGACACAAGGTTAGGAAGAGTAACATATAGTATAGTAGACTTGATACATATCTCAGACCAGATTGATGTACTGAAATCAACAACATGATATTTGTCAGCCTTAAATGTAAAAAACTATAGTTAGGTTAAAAATTTTAACTGCTTTAGAATAGTTTTGGAGAGTTTTCAAAAATCAAATTATGTATAGGTGATATTTATTTAGCTCTAGAATAAAAGACTTAGGGCATGATAATTGGCTTTTTAGATATTTGAAACTCCACATATGGAAGATAGAGCAAAATGAAGCAAAACAATAGGATGGTATTATAAGGGGATAGATTCGGCATTATGAGCATACTTTGTACATAATAAAAGGCTATTCTGATATATTTATTAAAGTATAACATAAAAAGGTCATTCTAATATTTGATGGTCATAATAATGACTATCAAAAACTGCAAAAGGCTCAGTGACGGAAAAGATACTGCCCTGTCCAGTATCTTTTATTTACCAAACAGGAGAAAGAAATTAAAACATTTTAAAGAGATTCTTGGCAGCAAAGTTTGCGAAGGTTTTATTCTTTGCAGTAAAGAGTAAAATTGTCCAAGTTCATATAATCCAAATAAGGTTGTGGAAGTAATTTTTATGGCACTATGGTTATTTCTTTGAGTAGATCCATTTTACAGTTGGCTTTATTTCTTTCTGGTTTTAAAACAGAAAGCTGAGGCATGGAAGAACATCTCCCCATGACTGAAACGGCAACTTAAGCTAACATCAAGATTAGTAATAACATCACTAATAATTAATGAATGCTTTCTGAGGTTGGTGGAATTATTAGTCTCATTTTATTAATGAATAAACTAAAGTTTAGAGAGGGTATATGACTTGCCCAAAGACATAGAGCTATTTGGTGGCGGCGCTAGCGTGACTCAAGTGTTTCTGATTCTAGCTGCTGTGTTTTCCTGCCTTCCAAGAGAAAAGCTTGAGAATAGAATTATGAAAGTTTAGTTTAATGGCTCAATTACTTAGTCCTATTTCTGTTGTTTTCCTTATCCTGATTATATCATTTCTTCTGCATTTCCTTTGCTTTAAAATACTTCATAGAAATAGTACTATAGTGATTCTAATAAATGTCTTTGTTCTCTTGAGTGAGTTGGAACTTCAAGACTTAACTAACTGTGGTGGCTTGATATCTGTTAATATCCACAGGTCATGAGATGACACCTGGAAGCACTAGAAACACAAGCTGTTATAGAATACTCGGTTCATCTCAAGCCATTTTTATGTATTCTTTAATCTAAGATCAAATAGTCTGATCCTGGTTTTGCTTATCCTAGAAACTAACTATATACTTAGGGATGCCCTAATTTGAGAAAAGTCTCTAATCATAAAATGCAGCTTGAAGGAAGAGTCTGTTAAATCACTATGGTTCCCTGCATCAACACAGTTTATACCTGTGCCCTCTAGGAGCTGCTGATAGCCTACCACCATCCCCAAATGGATGCTTCCAAAGAGCTGCCACAACAAAGTGCCACCAACTGGGTGGCTTAAAACAAGAGAAATTTATTTGCTACAGTTCTAGAGGCCAGAGGTCTGAAGTCAAAGTGCTGGCAGGACTGTGCTCCCTCCAAAGCCTAGAGGAGAGGACACTCTCTTGTGTCTTCCAGCTTCAGTAGTACCAGGTATTCCTTGGCTGGTAGATGCATCCCGCCCATCTCTTCACAGGACATTCTCTCTTTGTGTCAGTGTCTTTACATTGTCATCTCTCTTTTTATAATGACACTAGTCATAAAGAATTAAGGATTCTACCCTGTTCTATTGTGATCTCATATTAACTTAACTTGGTTACATCTCCCCAGACCCGATTTCCAAATAAGATCATGTCCACAGGTACTGGGTGTTAAGACTTTAACGTATCTTTATTTGGAGACACAATTTAACTCATAACACCAACTCTGGTATCTGTGTTACTGCTGAGGTGTGACTAAGACCAGCCCCTCAGGGAAACATGGAAGTGGGTGGAATCATTCTGCTGGAAATCAGTTAGCCTTTTAGCATTTAGAATCTGTGTTCTTTTCACCACCTCCTTCAAAAAAGGATGTATTTTCATGATGATGTAGATATGCTGATATTTGAAGGTCCACAAGATGATATTATTTCAACTAGTGCAGTATGATATGACAACAGTAATACTGCAATGCAATGAAAATATCAACAACTGACAAAATCAACAGACTGGGCTGATGATGTGATTGAACTAGCTGCGACAATCAGAGAATGATTGATATTTGAAGCACAGCTTTCAGCAGCAGCTGCACCGAGAATTGGTCTTAGTGAATCACCACTGCAGCTGCCATTTTTCTCTGAGCCAGATAAATCCTGACATGAACAAGGTACTGTTACAGGAAGTGTAAATTCAGCCAGTTATGAATGTCACCGGCGTAAGTATGAGACTTGTAATCATTCTCAAATTAGAAAAAGGAGATAATTTTGACATTAAATATATTTTCGTTGAGCATTTTTGTTTCTTTTTTGTCTTATTTATAATCTTCTTGCCTTAAATTTTATGCAATTGAATATCTTAAAGTGAAGCATATCTAAATAAGTAATTTACCTTCTAAAAAACAAATATATTTAATATAATGTTTAGAATTTAGTGTTCCTAGTAAACACAACTCCAGGGAAAAATAAACCTTTATAAAAAGTATATTAAGATATTTTTAAATTCTAAATTTGGATTTTAATGACATCAACAGTTTTTACATTTAGCTATAAGTGTTGCTTGAACTATAGTGAGTGGCAGCCCTGAAGTGCACAGTCTGTACAGCCTAATGTAATGCCTGCTACAAATGCCTCTCCAGTTCTAGAAATATCATGAATTAGAAGGTTAAGCTTTCTTTGTTGTTGTTGACCCATATGCCTGGGTTAAAAAATCATCAAAATGACAACAACAATGCAAAAAGAAACAAGGCTAGGCCGTATCACTTAATAAAAATAAGTAGGAAAACCAGAAATGAGCATTTCAACATAAGTCTCTTTATTGATGAGCTAAATATGAAATCGTAATTTGGCCAGTGTACTTTGCAAATATTGTTCTTACAAACTGCTCAAAAATAGCTCTTCTCAAGGCCTTTAAAAATGGATTTATCGCAAAATGTTATTTTAGATTATTTTCTTAATGTTATTCTACAATCTGAAACTATAATACTAATCTGCATCTTATTTAGGTAGAAGCATCTAAATCTGGAGCATGTTAAATAGTTAGCAAAGATATGTTTGTCTGCATAAGATTCCTCTAATGCATTTCTCTTCTATCTGTGCTTTTCCTAGACTATATAGGAGAATGAAATAGCGATGACAAAATATCAGGACAAAATAGACTCAAGAGGGAGACCTTCAGCCCAAGAAATGACATGGTCAAAATCACACAGGAGTTTACACAGAGTTAGTTTTGAAAGAGAACAGACAACAGCAAAAGGAAGAAAGTTGGTTACAAAGTCAATTTTATTAATTAAAAAAATACTTAAAATGCATTTGAAATTTTTACAAACCTTTTCTGGTCCTATGTTGGTAATTGTTTATTTAGAGGCAATTTGCTTTTAGATGAAGCTGAGTTTTATACTCCCCCCACAATAAAGAAATGACCTGTTACCTCGTGCTAGTCATTTGACCTTCTAACGTACAGTTTGTCTTTTGGTACAAAACACAGTCATAATAGTGACTTCTGCTTATTACGCACTTACCATGTGTTAGGCATTATACTAAGTATTTGTCAGACATTGTCTTATTTAGTCATAACATCCTGTGAGGTGGAAGTTTTCTTTTCATGTAATAGATAGGGAAATTTGGGCTAAGGTTGCAACCCAAGTCACATAGCTGCTATGTTCTAGAGCCAGTCTGGCTCCAAAGCTCCTGAGCATAGCATTATACTGTTTTTAATGTTAGGGTCATTTAATGTTAGGGTCTTTAGCCTTTCATGACCAAACATTTATGACCATCTGACTCCTTTGCCCAGGGCTCTCACCATTGACACTGCCTCTCAGCAGAAGGTGAACCTTGCAAAAGCCCTTAAAGCATCGACATGCTACATATGCAGATGAAGAAACTAAAGTCCAAGGGCTTAATGCTTTGGAAAGGGTCATTTAGCTAACCAAAATTATGTTCATTTAATAAGAGCATCTTTACTTATTCAAAAGGGCACCAAATTGTTATATTTATATCAAAAACAATTTTTTTAATTAGGGATATATTATGGTTTTGTTGTACTCTTTGCCCACCTCCCACCTCTGTTTCTCTAGGAGTCCGTGGAATCACTTTCTGGTGGATGTGCCAGATATCACATTTACTGGTTGTCTTGAGCTGCCTTCATGGGCACATTGTTATGGTCTTTTTTAAACAGATCAAGCGTCTTTGAACAGGTTATTGATCTTATCAAGGTAGGGGTGGAGCATCTGGTGTTAAGAATATGATGCTAATAGGATGTCATTTAAAAACCACTTTGAAAAAATATGGGACATATCCAAAGTGACCTCTAAGGTAGAATTCATCAACTTTACTTTCCCATATATTCACTCTTTGCTGCTTCTGTGAGCTGACTTAGTCAGCCACTTCTACTGTTGGTAAGTCAGTGTGGCTTTGTGTTAGGCAGACATGGATCCATGCTTTGACTCTACTTGACACTGGCTCTATTATAACCTCAGGCTCCCTTGGGCATCCAATGGCATTAAGATTTCTTTCCGAAGGTTTTTTTTAAGGATTCAGTGAGAGAATGTTTAAAGCATCTGGAAAGTCATGGGTGCTCAGCAGTTGTTCACTTCCTTCCCCAATGTGTTGGTATATTCACTTTTACGTATAACATAGTTTTCATGAGCTTTCTTTTGTGAGCATAAATGTTTGTAGATGCCAGATGTAAATCTACTACTATGGACATAACAATAGTGGGGTTAGACCTAACATTTTATTTCAATTTATTTTATAATTAACATTAAAATTCTTTTATTAACTGTGGTTGATACCTAATAGATTCCTCTTTAACCCCAGATATACCTATTAAAATGTTGTATGTCATAATGGAACACATGCGAGGCTTATGAGATGATTTCTTGGTGTTCAAGGATTATGATATAAGTAAGCAAGTAATATAGACTAAGAAGTTCAATATTGGTGGAAAAATTTAAAATTTACTTCCTTTATTGAAGCTTTGCAAGCAAACATTCAGAAGCAGTAAGTAGATTACAATAAATGTGAATCTGCTGCTTTGGTGCTGTGGTTTTTATGTGGCACATGGTAAGAGGATGGAAAGAGGGGCTTTCCTGGTTGATCTGCATGGCTTTCAGGTTATATTTAAATGCCAGGAATTCTAGAACCACGTAGGCCACACCTGAGAAGATATGCAGACAGATGGGAGTGAAGCAATGGCAATTTTGCATGTTGAGTGGCAAATGTCATGAAACACATCCCTCATCTGCTGTCTCTGTCCCACTCCTAACATAGACATGCCCTTCCCTTATATCAACTCAAAATAAGAAAAAAGCTTTTTTTCTTTTTATTCCCAAAGCTAATTTGTTGCTGTACAGCAACCTTTGTCCAAGTATCTTGCAACCATTTACAAAGGAAAGGTCATTTTATGGCAGCCCTTCCCACCCTGATCCACCTGAAGGAATGAAAAGTAATAAGTCTGATCATTATGCAAAGAAAATGAGGGTGTGTGGAATCTCAAAATATGAAATCCCAGTATTAAGAATTTAAAAGAAAAATAATTATAAAACTCAAGCATGATACTAAAAACAACAGTGAAAACTAGCTTCCAAACAAGTGGAAAGACCGTGGATAATGCAGTCATTATATGAAGAGGAGGAGATTACCAACAGATTTCTCTTCAAATGGAAAGAGGGGAATATCAAATTCGCATGCAAAGTTAATTAGTATGATTGACTTCAAAGAAAATGGAGTGGTAAAGAGTCTTAGAATCTTCCCTGATATCCCTTAAACAGCCACCGTGTGCATTCTGCAGGCTAATGCTAGAGAAAAAATAATCTTCCAGACAAAGCTAATATGGTGAGTTTCATCAACCTGAAATAAACAGTGTAATGAAAAACAGAAATTTTTGGTCTGGCTCTTCTCTAAAAATTGCTCTCCTTGTTGGATGGCCCAGGCCAGGTGGGGAAGGACTATTGAAGAGCCTGGTACAGTGTTGCCTGAATGTTCTGGAATGCTGGTGACCTTCCAGTAATTGCAATGTATCTCACAAATGATACAGATTCTCAAACTCTTGCTTCTTATATGGATGGAACAATCAGCTTCCATGTTGCCAACTTTTTGTATTACCTTTATTTACTTCAAAGCTTAAATGTGAAATTTAGACTCACTGTATCTTTGAATGAAACTTAATAAAAATTGAAGAGGAGAATTTTGTTTCAGTTTGTCATTTCTACTTATAAACATCAGCCTCCTAGAATGAATGAGTAGCAAAACAATTCTGCTTCCTTCTTCTTTATTCCTCTCACCTCATTTCTCCCTCCAGTGTAATAATTAAAAAAAAAAAAAAGGAAAGAAAGATATAGGTGCCTGTTGTATGTCCTTTTCTCCCTTGGAATTCTGGAATTTAAATTAAGACTAAAGCCTGATTGAGACCTGGCTTGTTCAGAACCCTGATTAATGCTTTTCTATTTCAAGAAATGATTCCTTTAATTTTTCATGAAAGCTTTAAATGGATTTAAGACGTTTGGACTATATCAAATTCCCTTTAAATTTGTTTGTCAGCTTGAATCAAGGTTAATTCTATTATTCTACGTTTTTAATCATTACCTCTCTCCTATGTAACATAATAACATTTTTTTCCCCCTTTTGCTGATTACTGCTGCTTCCTCCTGCCTTCTGTCGTTCAGTTTTTGGCACTTCCTGATCTCTCTCGGTCTGAGATTCTATTAATTCTCACATTTTCTACTGTATATAGTATAAAAAATTGCTGAAATTTCTATTTTCCATTTTCTCCTTTTGTCTAAGTTCCAGGCCCATACTCCTGGTTGCTTACCAAGCATATCCTGTGGGCACTTTTGCAGCTGCCATCTGACTCTACTAATCTCCCTCTCACCTGTTATTTTGTTGGTGGTTCCACTATTGTCCTAGTTCTCTGGAAATAGAACCTTGGAACTGTTTCATCTCATCATTTTCCCTCATTCAGTGTAGCCTATCACCACGTTCCATGGATTTTTCCATTTTGAAATGTTGTTTATATCCATATGTATTAGTTAGGACATCAGTTTGGCAGTTATAACAAAGTCTCCTCAAAAACAATGGATGAAATACAATGTAAGTTTAATTCTGTCTTATGTGAAGTTTAGGTAGGTGGTACAGGGCTGGTTTAGTGGTTTCTTCCATCTTGTTTTGTCATCCTCAAGGAATTGTCTTTGTCCGCCTCATGGCAAATGTCTCATTACCACAGATGCAGTCCAGTTTTCAGAAAGGGGAAAAGAGAGGAGAGAGACCACACTCCCCTCTCTTTCAGGTTGTAACTTGGAAGTGTAATACATCACTTCTGCTTATGGCTCATGGTTAATGACAGAATTTACTTGCATGACTATACCTAGCAGCATGGAAGGTTTGGTAATGTCTTTAGCTATGCATGCAGCTGGACTTTCTATTTCTATAGCAGAAGAGGAGAAGAGCTACTGGCAGCCCACTAGCAGTATCTGCCACTTTCTTACTCCAATTTTACTATCATTACCCTTCTGTGGGTTCCTATTGTCCATTGTCAAGATTACTTCTATAGACTGTTAGCTGAATTTTCTGTTTGGTCACTGTCAATCCACCCATTCTTTCTTTTACATAACCATTTGTTTTTTTGGTTAAAACTTGTTAAACCTTTGCTCAGTGGCCCACAGCATAAAGTCTCTGATTCAAAGCCCTTTATAATCTGATGCTAGTCTACCTGTTTTCAGCCTTTTCTCAACTTTCATTCTTTCATAAATTTATTCGTTCAGTAAACATGTATTGAGTGCCTACTATATGTCAGACACAGTGTCATTTGTCCTACTAAGTTAGTTCATTTGGGCTCTGTGTATAGAAAACATCCTCATGAATGCACATTCTCTCTAATATCACTGCATTTCATCACTTTGATGGTTGTTTTCACCATTGTAATGCTTGAGAGGTTAAATACATCTTAAGAACAGCCCTTTAAAACTAGGTCTTACAGTTGAAGTGGTTAATTTGCTTTACAGAGTCACATTATGTTCACCTGACACATTTCAACTTTCAGGTTTTTATAAATTTTAGAAATATGACTTGCTTTTAAAAACAAAACAAAAATGGAAAAGAATATTATTGAAGCAGCTATAACTAGATTTAGTAGCTCACTGACATTGTAAAATAGCTCAAATGCAAGCACAGACTAAATATTATAGTTGTCTAGTTGCTTATTTGTTCCCCTGCAACTTAACCTAATCCCTAGTCCTACAGACTGAGGCGTAAAGGTCTTTATAGCAGAACACGTCTTTGACAGGGCTTTGTCCTCCAAACTACATTTCCTTCTCCTTCCACAATCCTAGGTATTATGAGGCAGAAATTTAGATAATATAATTAACCTGACATAGTTTTTTTATTTGCATTTATTTTTCAGAGAAGTTGCTGGACCAGATGGGATACATGAGGCTGAGTTATACAAATTCAGGGTTAAGTCCATGTATTAAATTTTGATATTTTTTTCATCATTGATTTCTTGTACAAATTTTGATTTTTAAAACATATTGCATTAAAATACTATTTATCTTGATTTCTGAGCTTTTGGGCAGCCCTTGAAATTTTGTATTTGGGGCTCAGTGGATTTTTCTTCTTTATGCATATTATTTACATATTGCCATGGCTGGCTGCTTCAGTAATTAAAACTTTTAAGTTAGAAAATATGTATATTTGGAAGAGAAAATAAGTATCTATTGTTTTGCCAAACCTTAGAAGAAAAAACTCGCCTTAAATTCTAACTGCTCATGGCTTAAGTATTTACCTTTACAACTGAGATTGTCTTGGGATATGCAAAGAAACCAGTCCCTGAAAACAAGCAAGGCAGGAACACCAAAAGCGAAGGTGGACAAGTGCCCAGGATTAATACTTTTAGCTACTTTATTACATTCTATCTTGAAATGGCTTTTCTCATTACATCTCCAGCCTGGTAGCCTCATCTAAAATGGCAGCGTGGCCACGTCCTTCACAAACTACTGTATACCCTGGAGGGGAACGAAGTGGGGCCGGGTAGGGAGGAGAGTGGATAGAGCCTCAGACATTGAAGTCTGAGGTACCCAGAGCAATTCTGCTTGTATCTATCATATATAATGGTCTTCTGCTAAAATGTTCATTTGAAAAGAATATATTTCACAGCTGAAAAAAGTTTGAAAATTACTGAACTCAATGATATTCAAGATCTCTGCTAACTCACAATTCTGAGTGTGTATGTGTTTCCAGGGTGATGCATTCGTGCTGATTCACTCACGCCTTGATCCACACTCCCCTGGCAAGGGGTGCAGTACACCTGGGCAAGACTGCTGGCTTTTTTGGTTTTGATATCTCTTAGCTGCCATAAATATCACCATGTTTTCTCTGGATTTAATTGTACTTCCAGGAGAGATAAAGCAGAGAGAATTAGACCTTGTGTGATAGCAACATCTTGCAAATTGTGCATCCTATATTGAAGTTCAGGAAGAACATATTGTTAATACATCTAGTTATATTTATTTTTATTTTATTTTTAATTTCTGTCAATGTGTTTACCATATATAGCAATTACAAGTTAAAAGATAAGTTATATTAGTCTATTAGTATAGTAATACTTTTAATTTATGGAAATAAATATTCATGTATGGGAGATGTGTACACATAAAATTTTTATTTGGTATTGTTAGGGGCATGTCACTGTTCTTGAAATTTTTTCAAGAATTACTTTACTTTTGTTTGTGAAATATTTGATAATTGGTAACTTAAAGGATGAGTAGAGATTCTCTCAGTCTCTTAACCTTTAGTGTGTTCATGTTAAGTATCTGAATTTTGATGTATATGAATAATCAAAAATATAAATGGATTACTATTTTCAAAGTCCATTACATAAGTATATTTGAATGAAACATAAACTGCAAAGAAGTGGAGAGGGAAAAATAGCTATCTCAATCCTCTTCTATTTTTTTTATCTTTTTATTTGTTGGTTCTATTGCAATTGGCAGAGATAAGTGGATTTTCCTAAAATAAAATTAAACAAAAATTTAATCATGAAAAGGGTATAAAATTATAGGGATTTTTAAAACATGTATTTTACAGATGCAAATAGCAATGTTTACTTTTATCTAATGGACTTTAAACTGAATTCCTATTTGTAGTTTCTACTAGATCTTTGTTAAGAGCTATGTCTAAATGATTGAAAAAATTAAAGCTACAGACATTTGTTTACTTAATCTTGTTTTTTAGGGGTGCATATTTGCATTATATAAATTTTTATTTTATTACTACTTCCCATATTTTTCTCTTCCTCTTCTCAGTTCCTTGTATTTGGTCTGCACATACAGGACTCAATTAAAGGGAACAGCAAAAACCATATGAGAAGCTGGGTATGGGAACAAGGTTAAAATATGTCTGCTTTTGATTTTTAAATTCTTCCAAGGTGATAAAATATGCACTCAGGTAGCTCTAAGTCTGAAAAGCACCTCACGCACCTTGACATTCAACAGATATTTATTGCATTCCTCCTACCATCTGTGAAACACGGTGGTAGGGACAAGACGAATGAGTCACAGTCCATGACCTCAAAAGGCTTAAAAAAACTTGTTTGAGGCAGGAAGGCAGACACTAATCAGAAGTGTATAATGCATGTGATAAGTGCAATCAGAGAAATATACCAGAGTGTTTTAAAGCCCAGAGGAGGGAACCTATCTAGCCTGAGGGAAGCATAAAAGGTTTCTGAGAGAGGAGTGCCCAAGTTGACCCAGAATGGATGAAGAGATGTTAGTGAGGGCATGGGCAGGGGATGGAGGGCAGAGACCCTCAGTCACAGGGGTGATATAAACAAGGCACAGGGGCTCCATGGGCAGGGTGTGACTGCAGAGCTTTAAGATTGGTACCGGGGAGCATGGGTGAAAAGGAAGGAGGCTGCTTGGGGCTGGTTCTTGGAGGGCTCTATGTACCATGTGAAGGGATTTGGACTTGATTCTATAGGTGATGGGAAGGCTGAGAAGGATTAATCATAGAATAATCATGAGCAGATTTTCTTTGGAATAATTCCACATGACATCTGTGCAAAGAGTGGATTTGCAGGGAGCAAGCATGCATACAAGAAAATCATTTCGGGTGTTGTTGTCATAGGCCAGGAAGGGCAGACTGAACTAGGGCAGTGGGAGTGAGGTAGAGCGAATTTCCAAAGTGCCTTATTGCTAGGAGTGGATAATGAGAATTCTAATAGTTTATACCTCCATTATTTTTCTCCCTTCTTGTGTCAGGTGCTAAGCCCTGAAACACAGAGTCTACTCTGTGAACAGGAATTGTATGCATATAGTTTATTTTGAATTCTAGGAAGCAAGATGGTCAGATTCCTTCCATATAGTCTCCATGTGGGTACTGGGAATATTGGTACAATGCCTCAGGACACTTATGAAAGGTGCAAAATATTCTCTGAAGTAGTGTTCTAAAAGTGTCATGTGTTTCTACAATCTCCCAAAGGTGTAACCATGCCAAGTATTTTCTTACTGTTATTTGTCTGTGGCTACAAATGCTTCCCGTAATGATTGGTTGTTTTTACATGATGATTTTCTCAACTTGACATTGATCTCTAATACCACCGATGCAGCAATTATCTACCGGATTTTGTAGCTGATAATCATAGGCACTAACACCTGTTATTTGAAATGAAGCCCTTTTAACTTTTAATAGATTTTTTGTTGTTGTTGAATTAGAGGTTCTACTTTTCCTAAGAAAGTCCAGCAAGTCATGGTGTTTATTAGTTTTAACTTTTTTTTAAGCCAAAATGATTAAAATTTGGTTAATTAACTGAACTGTCTCCTTTGCTGGTTCTTCATACTTTTTTTTTTTTTTTTAATTTGCAGGAAAGAAAGTTTCTCAGAGTTTCTTCCTAAACCTGTGTTAGAAATAACAGCGTATTTTATTCAGATATTTGTAAGTATCCTTTTCTTCTTCATTTAGGAAATTAGATATTGATTTTGTGGAAGAAATGGTTCCTACAGTAAAACACTTGACAGGATATAGCTACACAGTCTGAGGTAGCATGCAGAATTTGTATGAGAGTAAAACACACACAAAAATCTGCTACTCCTCAAACAACAAAGAAACCAAAACCTCAAACAGAAAACCTTCATCAAGTCTATCTACAGCTAGTGAATATTTGGTTTATTCTTTGGCAGTTTCTTTTTCTTGATGTCATTTTCTTTCTTTCTTTTTTGAGACAGAGTGTCACTCCATTACCCTAAGTAGAGTGCCATGGCATCAGCCTAGCTCACAGCAACCTCAAACTCCTGGGCTCAAGCAATCCTTTTGCCTCAGCCTCCCGAGTAGCTGGGACTACAGGTGTATACCACGACACCCAGCTAATTTTTTCTATTTTTATTAGAGATGGGCTCTTGCTCTTGCTCAGGCTGGTCTTGAACTTCTGAGCTCAAGTAATCCTTCCGCCTCGGCCTCCCAGAGTGCTGGGATTACAGGTGTGAGCCCCCGTCCCCAGCCTTGATGTCATTTTTGTTACGTTTTTCCCCTTTGTGAAAATATCAGTGTGTCCACATATTTTAGAAAGTTTATAACATCAATGAAGAGGGGAAAAAGAGTAGGCCATGAACACAGGAGAGGAAAAAATTTGTATTCTGTTAAAAGTTATATGGCTTTTCCATGAACACTTTCAGTGAAGCTTTTTAAAAGTCAAATCTAGGTCTGAAAATAGCTAAGGTCCATTCAGTTGCTTATGAAATGCTTATTATTGTGCTATACCCAAAACATGTCAACTCAGGAATGGGGAATCTGAGAGACCCTTCCTATTTCAATTTAACAAGAATTCAAGATAAGCATACATTTTCAGAAACAGATAGATGTTTTATTAGATGAATTTAGAAGAAGCAGTGACAGGAAAAAAAAAAACTTTGTCCTAAAAATGTATCGGTAGTGATAGCATTTTCTATTTTGTTCTTCCCTGAAAGAAAACTTCAAGTCCAATGAAGTTCTATTATAGCACTAAAGCAAACATTCAGCATGTTGAATTTAATAACACAGAGCCAAGGGCCCATGGTATAAAGACAGATCAGTGAAGCAGTCATGTAACTAATGTGTGTGGATCTGAGTGTACTTCTCACAAGCTGCGTAAGACCTGGGACAGCATAATTCTGGCTTCTCAATGGTAAATATTTGTTTCAATGTTGTTGACTAGAAATGATGACTACCTTAGATCATTTTATGATTCCAGGAAATCCCTGAAACATTGCTGCTCAGTAGTTAATAGTCATTTTATCTTGGTTAAGCTATGGTTATTATAATGACATTAACATTTATGTAGTAGCTAATAAAACCAACCAACAGGAACTGAGACATATTTCTAACTTGCTTCATCAGATAAGATCTCAGCAAATTGTTTAATTAAAAGGTGCACTAAAAGCTCAATTACACATTCTCTAGCAATATAGGCTGTTTACTAGCTATGCAGCATTAGTTTTCAGTTCCGATGCATACATTTGTTAATCTTGTGATTTGAGGCAAGTACCTGAACTCTCTAATTCTTCAGTTTGTCAGTAAAATAAGGATAACAATGCTTATGTCACAGATTTGTTAGGGGATTAAAGGAAATCTTGACACAATAAAAGTAACAATAATGAAATAATCCTATACTGCAGTTATGATTTCCTATCCTTATTGTTTTGTAAGCCTTGACATATTTTATGCATGTAAAGATTTTATTTGTCAACATATATAATCTATTTTGTGGAAGAAGTGGTATTTATAAAATCACTGAAAGAGTGGTTAACATGTAGACTTTTGGCCACACTCCCAGCTACTTTTAACAAGCATCTTAGATAACTCACATGAAAGTAATTCACAGGCTACCGTTTGAGAAACACGAATTTTCCTTTAAAAAATTAGTTGATTGTCAAAATCAACAATATGTATATATACACACAATATACATATACATACAATATATACATATACATTGTGTATATATACAATATATACTATATATATTATAAAATATATATATTTTCCTGGGACCCTACCTTGGAGATTACGATTTGGCAGCAGATCTGGAGCAAGTCTTTGGAACTTTTGTTTTCAAAGAATTACCTCACTGATTTTGACATCTGCAAGCTACTGCTGTACAGCCTCACTGTATCTCTAACTTTTTATTGATGAAGCTTTTGGCTGTGCTTACAACATGTGGATGAGAGGATAATTATGAATGTGTGCTTCAGCTAGTCCAGATCAAGTTACAGGAGTAAAAGGGTGAGTTTGGATGTCTGCACTGTATGCAGTAATGAGACTGACAGTCTTCTCACCCTTGCTTCTGCAGCAACTTTAAGTAAATCCATGTATCGAGCCCATAAATTGCAGATTTCCTGAACCAGAATGAACTATTCCTGACCATCTAGTCTAAACCTTTTATTTCACAGAGGAAGCAAGTAGGCTTAGAGATTTGCTTAAGGCCCCAGGACAAGAACAGGGCTAACAATCGGGTTTCTGCCCTGAACTCAGTGCCATTTCCGTCACAGTTGGCTGACTCTGCCATTTCAGGAACCTGTAACACCAGTGAAACCAGCATCTCTAGCACTGACTTTGGGCTTCCCAAGCAGCCATAGAAAGTGTTCTTTGAGTCAGCTTTCCGACCTAACTGTCCAGGCATCTGCAAGTGAGACTGTCTTCCTCCCCAGTTCCAGTTTCAGTCTTGAATAGCAAGAGGCAGAAAGGCCACTAGGGACTGCCGGTACTCACCTGTAGAGGACACATGTTCCTGCAGTGGCACCATCTTCTTTATTGCCTTCTGGAGTCCTTATCTTACCCAGAGCCAGGTCTTTCCTTAAACTCCCTGTCTCCAGGTGGCAGAGCCATCATCATTTTAGTCAGTCTTCTTATGCTTGCATCCTTTTTTTCTTGCCATTTCTTTAACGGCCCTTATTTGGACACTTTTTAGCTCTGGAGTGCCATTAAGTCCAAGAAATCTTAAGTACTACCCTGTCCCAAGAACAGTCCTAAGTACTAGAGATGAAAAAGGAATTCAGTATGGTCCTAGTTTCAGAAGAATTGACAACATTATGAGGAAGGAGGCTGGTATAAAAATGTTATGGGGACATTTGTGAGTGCCACAAGAGCACAGGAGCCACAGCGTCCACTTTCTAGGGAAATAAAAAAAGCCTTTCCAGAGGAGGTGAAATTCATCTGTTTTAGGCGTAAAAACCATAAACCACACTATAAATGTGTAACACTTTGAAACCACGTGAAAAGAATGTTCCCGAGGCTTAATGAAGAGAGCAAATACAATGGAGATAAATAAGGCAGGTGTCAGCATGACAGAGGGAGAGAGAGGCACTGCTACACGTGGCAGGAAGGTCTGCGTCTTCTCCTCACACCAGTGCCTCCAACCTGCATGACCCTAGGCGCTCTAGTCAGATCTTGAGGCTTCACTTGACTCACTCCTTCAATTCATTCAAATAATGAAGTCCATGTTATAGACTATCCTACATACTTGGGAAGCCATCAAATGGAGAGGAAAAGTGCATCCCAGACAAAATGCTGTCTGAGCCAAGGCCTTGATTTTGAGTGGCTGGAAGGAGAGGACTCCAGGCAGGAGGAGCTGCATACGTCCCGTGGCCTGGGTCTGGAGGTGAAAGGGAGCATGTCTGGGCTTTACACGTCTTGAATGGAGAGCAGTTTCTTTCAACTGCTGGACCAGAGGGGAGGGGAGAAGAAGCAAGAGATGGTGTGGGAAGGAAGCAGAGTGTAAGTTATGAAGGGTGTTGTAAGTCACGTTAAGGAGTTGGGTGAGTTTTTCCTGGAGTAAGGGGAGTGACGGAAGATCTGAGATGGTGAGATTTGTTTGGCTAGTGCCAAGAATGGATGACAGGGCAACAAAACGGAGGCAGGACAGTTGGTGAGGAGGATAATCTAAGCCAAAGAGTCTGGTGATCTTAACTAGGGTAGTGAAAGAGGGTGGGAGAGGGGCATCCTCTCCAATAGATTGAAAATCTGTTTAGAGACCAGAGTTTACATGACCTGGTGGTCATGGAGAGTGAGGGAGAAGGATGGGTTTCTGACCTATGCAACTGGGTGGATTATTACAGTGCTGTTCACTGAGAAAGAAAATTCAGGAGTAACAAGCTTCCAAAGGAAGATGAAGATCTCTAAGCCAAAGGGATGAGATCAGCTGACCTGTGGTGGGGCTCTTCAATATTAAATGGCACTCCACATGCTGAGAATATCACACACATTGTCACACTAGATCGTCTTAACTGTGGGAGGTATTATTATGTGAACTCCAAAGAGGTGGAAGCCGAGGCTCAGAGAGCTTAAGTGCCTTACATAAGTTCCCTTAGTTAAGAAACAGTGGAGCCAAAAGTTCAGACCAGAGTTCTAAACCAGGTGTATTGCATCCCAAAGCACATGTACCTTCTCTGCTTTCTTTTTAGCTCTGACACATATAATTCTGTGAAAATAGGTCAATTGTAGAGCACAAATAACTGGAGACTTTATGGACTGTTACACAGAACACATAAACTCTACCTTCCAAGTTGCCACCATGTCTCACTTGGAATGCTACAACTGTCTTCTGATTCATCTCTTGAATCTACTTTTCCTCTTTTTCAATCTATTCCATTTGCTACAGACAAAATGACCTTTTTAAAACTCGATTCTGATTGGCATTCTATTGCTTAAAATCCTTCAATGACTTCCTCTCACTATTAGAACACACCAAATCCTTAACATGTCTGAATGATGTGGCCCTTAGTAAACCACACACTTTATCATGAGCAGTTCTCACCCTGTGCTGTGGCCACACTGTTCTTCCTTTAATTCCTGAAATCTGTTGTGCTCTTCTGCACGAAATACTCTTTTCCTACCTCTATACCTGCTCGCTACTTTTCTTGCTTCGTGTGTCAGCTCCTACTGTCAATGAGCCAGATCCTGATACACTCACATAACACCTTATAATTTTTCATCTAAGTCTTACCACAGTTTGTAATCATATAAAGATTTGTCTTGATTTTTTTAATAATGTTTTTCTCACCCATTAGATTCTATAAAAACAATTATAAAGCTGTTGGGGTAGTCATATAATTGGCACTCAATAGTTATTTTTTGAGTTAATTAATTCATAAATGTATGAAAGTGACTTTGGATTAGCTAATTTACATTTGATAATTTGCTTGGTAAATTACTGTTTAGAAATTTTTTAATTTAATCATCAGGGAAATGCAAATCAAAACCACAATGAGATATCACTTAACTCCAGTGAGAATGGCCTTTATCAAAAAGTCCCAAAACAACACATGTTGGCGTGGATGCAGAGAGACAGGAACACTCATACACTGCTGGTGGGACTGAAAACTAGTGCAACCCCTGTGGAAAGCATTATGGAGATACCTTAAACAGATTCAAGTAGACCTACCATTCAATCCAGCAATCCCATTATTGGGCATATACCCAGAAGAACAAAAGTCATTCTATAACAAAGACACTTGTACCCAAATGTTTATAGCAGCACAATTCACAATTTCAAAGATGTGGAAACAACCCAAATGCCCATCAATCCACGAATGGATTAGTAAACTGTGGTATATGTGTACCATGGAGTATTACTCAGTTAGAAGAAATAACGATGATACGACATCTCTTTGGTTCTCCTGGAGAGAGTTGGAACCCATTATATTAAGTGAAGTATCCAAAGAATGGAAAAACAAGCATCACATGTACTCACCAGAGAATTTGTTTCCCTGATCATCACCTAAATGCACATCAGGGAAGGATACCAATTGGATATCAGACTGAGATGGGGGGTGGGGGATGGGTGGGTTGGTGGGGGTTGAGGGTGGGGGGAGGGGATGGGTGTATGCCTACATGATGAGTGCATTGCGCACCGTCTGGGGAATGGTCATGCTTGAAGGTGCTGACCTGGGGAGGTGGGGGGCGGAGGGGATGGAGGTATGACTACATGGTGAGTGCCAGGCGCACTGTCTGGAGAATGGACACGCTTGACGCTCTGACTCAGGGGGATGGGCGGGACATGGTCAATGTATATAACCTGAACTTATGTACCCCCATGATGAGCTGAAAAAAAAAAAAAAGAATATTTCTTTTACTTGTAAAGTAAACTGAGTTTCAGTCATATACAATATTGTTTTTAATACTCAAATGATATAATATTTCTCCTGGTATTATATTGTAATTGCTTTTCCCCTTCTGAAGTCAATATTCTTTTGCTCAATAAATGAAGCTAATTCGAACAGCATAGGGGTAATTACCTAATTGACATTTTTTTGGATTAAACCAATTAAACCAAAGCAATTAAAACTTGGAAATGGCAACTATAAAACAACAATATATCACCATTCAGTATACTGATGAAGGATGGAAATACGTCATAATTTGTTTTTTAATGTCATGTTTTTATTGCACTTGCTAATTAGATGAGGCTTTTCCATCCCGGCCCCACAGAAAATGATTTAGAATTTTCAGGAGTGAATTTTATTTTTTCCCCTCAAGAATGTTTTTCTACCATGTGACTACACACAGTGTAACAAATGAAGGTTGGGTATGGCCTAGGGAAGGATGCCACTAATGTGTCGGTCCACAGCCTTCAAGTGGTAGCTCTCAGTGTTTAAAACTGGCTCCCAGAACTCTGGACTGAACAACTGATTGGACTGTGGGATGGAGTCTAGCATGAGAAATTTTTTCATTCCATTCTCCAGATACATTGTTGAGGTCCCCCAGGATTGTCTGCTGAATATAGACAATCATAGTTATCTAGCCTTTCAAGGTCTAAAAGTCAACTGAGCGGAATGATTACATAAACACTAAACAAATTTTTTATAGCTTGAACAGTCTATAATTCTAATTGGAAGAAGGGGGTAATTAAAGATGGGTTTACAGATTATACCCACCATGTCCACAAGTGATCTGATATTAAAAAGTAGTCTTTATTCTTAAAAAAATTAGAAACCACTGTCATCTTATGAGATAAATCTGGCCCAGATGTCCAGAGACGTGATGTTTAGACTGGATTTTGAAATTAACCAGATGGTTAATCATACTGGCAATGTGGTCTCTTTTCCTCATCTTTGACATCAGAGTTGCTTTTTTGTTTGTTTATTAATTGGTTGATGACTAAAGTTCTTTCTAGCTCCAAAATTCTCAAATATCTACAAGTTAAAAATTAGTCTATTGAAACATTTTTATGAATATTTTAAATGCAGAAAACACAATTTTCTTCCAACTGTTGAACTTCACAGGTCATTGAAAATATGTCATGAAAAGTTAGTCACTTGCCCCCAGTCATAGACAGTAATAGAATTAGGAGCTGGATCATATGTTTCCATCATTATCCTTAATTTAAGAAATGGGAGTCACCACTGAAATAAATTAAAGAGGGAGATTGTGCCAAAGTGCAGGTAATACCAAAAAGTTGTAGTTTTAAAAAGTCCATAATTGCTACTACGTATTTTAAAAATAGTGATAAGACCATGTTTCCCAGGTAATTCTGGTGGCAAGTTTTAGAAAGACTTAAAAGAAAGACAAGAAGCTTAGGTTTAAATGAGTCTACATCATGCATAAACACAGCAGCAAAATCCCCATTCTACTTGGCCTCAGTTGAACAAATGCCTATGGAAAAAAAATAATCAATGAAAATTTCTGCTGTGACTAGGCTAGCTTATTTTAGATTAAAATTACATCAAAGAAACATGTTTCAGACTATACATAAAGCCTTCTGATTTAGAATTTACTGGGAAATAAATAGGTTTTGAATTTTAATCTTGGCAATTAATGATACTTTAAATTACAAAGACTGCTTTCTCTCCATGCTCCATAGAGGATTTTCTAGGGAAGGAGAATTTGCATTTACACGCAAGTATGTAAAAACAAAACAAAAACCATGAATATTTGTATGTTTTTTATTATTTCCACATCTGCAATAGGGGCTTCTGAAAATGTCAGAACATTCTTCTCGCTGAGCTCTGTGATGTATGATTATTGTCAGAGTGCAGCCCACCCCAGAACACATGGCTTCAAAGCTTTCTGAAACCTCTGTTCTCTAGGTGGAGTGTGTAGCTCAGAACTTAGAGTCAGTGCCTCTGAGACTGAAAGACCTGGGGACAATTTCCTGGTGACACAAGAGCCACTTAGATCAGAACACTCCTTATTAAAATGAAACAAGCGCTGTCATATACATACTGATTAGATTTGTCTCTAAGCTCCTACTTTTTAGGGCAAGTGAAACATATTTTCAGAAATCTTACCCATGTAGCTCAGAAAATTCCAAGTTTTGAGGTTATTGGTGAATATACCTACTCCATAAGTCTTAAAAGTGAAACAAGTTGGCTTTTAAATACTTAGAAGTGAATTAGAATATGTTTTAATCACCACTTTCCTCTTTAGTTCCCTGCTATTTTTGATGAATGGTTAGGAAGGTAAATGGGTTTGATTTAAGCAGGTTTGTATGTAAGAGGTGTCAGTGAGATGACAGATAGCAGCTATTTAATTACTAGAAATAAAACTAAAATATCTAGGTTCTCCTTCCTACAATGCAAATGACAATAAAGGAATAGTTTAGTTATTGAGGGAACATTACATGACAGGGAATAGGGAAACTGAGGTTCAAAGAGGTTAAGGAATCTGCCGAATATTATGCAATTGATGGTAATAGAAACATAAATTTGACTCTACTATCCTCACCAGCCTTAAAAATAGATAGAAGATAAAGTGCTGATAATTCAGGAAGATCTTTTTCTCCCTCTTTCCCAAAATAGCACTCCTTTTCCATTAGCTAATTTGTGGAAATGCCACGATGGATGATTTGGTTCTTTGATCTAAGACTTTGCCAGGAGTTTCCCTTGTAAGGAACCACATAGAGCATAGCCCTGGGAATGAATTAATTAAATATTTTGCAAGAGCTGGTTTTTTTTGTTTGTTTTTGAGACAGAGTCTCATTCTGTTGCTCGGGCTGGGGTGCCATGGCATCAGCTTAGCTCAAAGCAACCTCAGACTCCTAGGCTCAGGGGATTCTCTTGCCTCGCCCTCCTGAGTATCTGGGACTACAGGCGTGCAACACCACACCCGGCTAATTTTTACTATTTTTAGTAGAGATGGGGTCTCACTCTTGCTCAGACTGGTCTCAAATTCCTGAGCTCAGGTGATCCTCTGGCCTCGGCTTCCCAGAGTGCTAGGATTACAGGTGTGACCTACCACTCCTGGCCAAGAGCTGGTTTGGTTGGGTTGAATAGGAGAGGACGTTGGAGGGTCTATGTCAGGACCAGGGGCTGGGGAGGGAGGATGAGGAGATTGACAAAGGAAGATGATGAAGGATGCAAAGCAGCTAATCTAAGAGAGTCTGATAAAAAGCAATAATCACAATTGACCAGAGGTTGGATGCATTGTTGTCATGAAATTGTGCTCTAACATGTGTTCTAAAATGATCATACAAGTCTCCCTTACTTCACTGCCTTCGAATATTTATTCTCAGTAATTATCCTATTACAAACAACTATTTGGCCACATTTCTAAAGATTGCTTCTGATATTTTCTTTTTTATTCAGAGGTGAACATCTATAAATGATGCCCCCCCAAATATTAGTTGAATTAAATAAGATGTTCTTGAGTGCTGCCTTTTTCTTAGTCCATTTTGTACATGTCTTTGTGAAACACAGAAAAATCTTAGTTAATAGCATCCAGCATGTGCTGGCTAACTCTTCAGGGCACAACACAAGCATTGGTGAGCAATTCTTTCTGCCATTTTCAGTGTGTCCATGCTTCCTTTCCTCCCCACCTCCCACTGCTAGTGAGGATATTTAAGAATTATCTGTAATTACACTTGTTTTTCAGATTATTAAAAGCTGAGTCAGCTTTTTGGTGTTTTCTTCAGTTATTTTAATTATGATAGATTTGGGGGCATTTGCCATACTGGAATTCTTCAGCATCCTTAATCAAATGTCAAAGGATAAGAATGGGAAATCTGATGTGAAATAAACAAAATGGCAGGATGACTTGAAAGGCCTTTCTGGTTTATACTTGCTGCCTAGGGCAGGGGTGGGGACCTGCCCCCTGAAGGCCACAGGTGGCCTTCTAGGTCCTTAAGTTCAAACTTTTGACTGAATCCAAATTTTACAGAACAAATCCTCTTATTTTTATTAATACATTTTTGTTCATCTTTTATATCTTTATTTTATTTTTAAAATGAACATATTTAAAATTCCAAAGAATAAAATAAGTTTCAACAAAATAATCCTCCCAGATTGACTGGCACAATTAGAACATTAGTGAACCGTAAGGGCTAAATGGACGGCTGCTACGCTCACGATATACTTCTAACTTCTCCCATCTGACTGGCCCCACTACCACTGAGGCTGGTTGGTGAGAGTTTATGAGGTTGAGTATGCCAGTCTGTTATCAGCTTTTGACAGTGGTGCAGTGTGTTTCTGTTTGAAGTTGAATTTGTGAAAAATTGCACAGATCGACAGTATTTTTTAATTGTGTCTGCTAACTGAATCAAAAGCTCTAGGGAAGCATCAAGAATCTGTATTGCTAACAGACTTCCCAGCTGAGTCTTAGGAACAGTAAAGTCCTGTTCACAAGGAAACACTGTCCTTGTTCAACTGGCTGTATAAGATTAATTTTCAATAAATAGGCTTTTTATCCAACCTTGCTCTCTTTCTCCTTTTGTATTTCTCCTTGTCTCACCCATTAAGATTTGTAAAAAAAAAAAAAAATCTTAGGAAGAGCTAATTTGCTTTGAATTTACTCCGTCAGTCTCCAGGCTGGCACAGGTGAGATGAAATATTCCCAGAGACCTCATCTTGTTGTCTTCGCCTTCGCACAATTTAATCAGTGTTAAAGTGAAAAATCTGGTTCTTTGTGGAGCAGCGCATAAGACGAGGAATTAATTTACACTGCCTGGTGTCAGGATGTAACATGATTATGTTGGCAAAGTGATAAAAAGAAAATATCCAAAGCTCATAAAAAAATTCAAAAGAGGTCACTGTTAGAACAGATGGATGTAGCAGAGTGTCTAACAATTTAGCAGCTTCTGAGCTGAAAGGATATTCAGGTCAAGGTTGTACATAATAGCTCACAGAAGGTCATCAAATGTTAACTATAGATTTCAAGGGGAAAGTCCTGAATTTTACAGTAAGATGCATATTGATTTGTCTTACTGCATAGAAATGACTAAAGACTGGCAAACAGAAAGTAGTCAACTGCCAATTACCCCAGGGAATCTAATACAGTAGTGGGTTTCCTTTGCTGAATTCTTTGGGACCTTCTCTTTTATAACTGGAAAATATCTTTCCATAAAATGCAATCTTATTTTCATATTTTCACAAAAAACTATAAAGGTAAAGTGCATACCAAAAAAGCCTAAAATTAAACCAAAAATATTAGGATTATTAAACAAAAGTTCATGTTGACCTCTGACTATTACTAATGAATCCTTCCAATTGTGACATGGAAGACAGGTTGGAAGGTAAAACTAACACTCCTAAAAAAGATTATGCCACCAGCAATAGGAGTGTTTGCTTCCATTTTATTATGGGAAAGAATTTTAAGGCATCTGAATGTGGTGTTCACAGGTTACATAAATATACACACATACATAATAATATATAATTATGCTCTATGTATATATATATAATGTAATGAGAAGTATAGAGAATAAAAAGTAAATTTTATTGAAAATTATGCATATTATTTCAATCATATGACCTTCATTTTTAAGATTCAAAAATGAATTGAAGTCTTCACATCAGATGAATTGCTTAGACAATATTTTGAGTTTGTTGAAATGCTATGGTGAATATGTGGTTCAAAGAAGGAGAATATTCTTGTTGCAGTGTTTCATGCATGTGGTAGATGGCCGTACTAGGTGAGTTTTAGGCAACTTATTTATAACTTTATAACTTGAGGCATTTCTATTTTATTCTAATCTCTTTTAAATTTATAAGAGCCTATGATTCTAGAAAAGAGGCAATATAATAAAATGAGTAAAAGCCCATGTTTTGGAATCACAACAGGGCTTAAAATCATAACTTAGCACAAGTTTCTTAATATCTGAAAGATTTAATTTCAAGTGTCTCATTTGAATTATGGGGATATCTCTCTTTCTCTCTCTCTTCCTGACATTTGTGGTAAGGATTAAATAAAAAAATATATGTAAGGCAGTGTACAATGTATGACATATATAAAGCAACTGCCTTTCTAAGTTTCCAATTAAGAATAGCTGTTGTACATGTGTATGGCTGGTAAAATTTTTAGCTGTCAACTGAGATTTCTTTACTCCTTTACACTTCCTTCAATGCTTTTCATAGACACTATTCACTGAGGAATTATACATATAATCTAGAACAAAAGATCACTTACATTTCTAATATTTTTTAAAATGCAAATAATGAGCCATAGTCTTGAAAGTCAAAGTTATTTCTGACAAGAGCCTGACTTTTTGAAAGAAAAGTCTTTTTGAGCTGAGACTGGAGAACTGAGAACCAACCTCAGAGTGGGAAAGAGTATACAATGACATAAAAGTTTGTTTTTATGTGTCTGGGAATGGAATTGAATCATGGACTAGATGGTGGCAGAGGAATTCAAGATGTAGTGAGACCCTAGTCATTATTCCAGTCTCTGTGGATGTGCCCAGGCCTCTAGCTCACTGGGTTGAGCAGAAGGGAGGTTGAACAACAGAAATCTTAATGGAAATCCAAGTGTAGACAGAACTATACCTCAATTCCCAGGGAAATTTTTGGCATCTTAAAGAAGATTCATATGTAGTATGGCCCTAAGAAGGTAGAGAAACAATGGTGAAGAGAAGTGCCTAGGCAGGTGGGCCTCAGTGCACCTCATGGAGTTCTGAGGCCCTCAGAGGGATACGGTATTTTGAAATGATTTCATGGACTTCAAGAAGGGCACAGAATGGTTTAAATAGACCATGGACCTTAACTATCCAGGGATGGAACAAAGAAGATGCAGTTGCGCATCTCTCTACCTGAGGTTACGGTTATGCCTGAGACAGTAGCAGTGGATCCCAGTGCACACTGAGAGCTGAGGTTGACAGCAGTTTAGTAGCCGAACACTGCACACCCTGCAGGGCTACACAGGAGTTGCACTTGGGAACAGAGTGAACAACAGGGTTATGGGAGGAGACTTTGTAGTATTAACAGGGTGAGGTGCCTGTGGTTCCTGTGGAAGCATATGATTGGCTTGTTTGAATAATTCTGCAGGCAGGAAGAGAACTAAAACCTGCTACCCAAGGACAAGCAGAAACTGGACCTGGTCCCTTTGATAAGGAGGGTTGTTTGGCTAGGGGACCTTATCTATACAAGCAGAGTAAGGAGGGGAACTTATGGTCAGGCCATTTGAAACCTGTTTTATCAGATGTCAAGCCTTCATTTTTGGCCTTATGCCACAACTGATCCCTTGATGATTTGATATCAGTTTAAATCTTGATGATAACTGGTATTAGAAGGGCTTTCCTAGGAAGCAAAGTAGGCACCTAACCAGGAGGGAAAGGGTTACATTTTGAGGTGGTCATCAAAAGCATGAATTTCAGGGGTGTCCCCATGCGTGGCCAGTAAAGGCAGTTGAGAGACCTGTGTGACATTGATGGAGAGAGTGAGTGTCCCCAGGGGTGTGAATTTAGACTAATCAATGTGTGTGTCAATAGTGACACCCTGGGAAGGGGGGATATTTGCCACTTTCTGAGTTTATTTAGAGTTCTTTGAAAAGCCCATTAGGCTTTTCAATTAAACTGGCTGCCTGGGGCTGGCTACCTGAAGCCTACAGGGGAGGTTGAATTTCCACTGAAGGCTTTCTTCAATATCTCAGCATTGTGTATTCTAGGAAGTGAAACAGGTGCCTTGGCAACTATCATTAGTGTCTAGAATTTCAAAAGGGATAAGGAGTATCCTTCTGAGGCCTTGGATTGTGACCTTAGTATAAGTAGAGAAATCTGTTAACTTGATTTATATTTTGAGTTATCTATGAAGCAAGAGATTCACAGAGTTTGTTACTCTAAGTTCGAAATGAACAGATGGGACCAACTGGCTGGGGCATCCAGTGCTAAGATCAATGGCTGAGGTGTGCCAGTGGTGCTGACCCTTGGGTCCTGTTCTTTATTAGGGACATCCTGGGTAAGGGATGAAAAGCAGAAACTCTCCATTGAGCTCAAGCATATGTGAACTTCATTGCTCTTCATTCAATTTGTCCTAAGGAGCTCCTCAGGTAGCCAAGGACTCTGGGAAATAGATAATCTCCTCCAGCCCCATGGTATCTGGCAAGGGAGTGAGGATAGAGGAGGCTGCCCCCTTTTGTGGGTGGAATATGTCCAGGTTTGACTCCATCCTGCATGGAGGAGGTCTCAGTAGCCATGCCAAACTCATGGGGGCACTGCTTCAATGACTGAAGGCATTATGGGTAGCTGGGCACAGAGAATCACAGGCTTAAGGTCTATGAGACCCTCTATTTCCAGAAAAGCCCATTATGTGGCCAGTAATTGCTCCTCTGGTGTATAGTGCAAGGCCAGGAAAAGCAGTTTCCTGCATCAGAAGCCCACAACTTATGCTCATCATAGGTGTTCCAGAAACTTCAGGAATGTGAGATGAGGTTGCTGAAGCCTCTGAGGACACTAACTGTAGTGCCTGTTGATTTCAATTTGGACAGACGTTATAACCTTCTGTTGGAGGAGTTCCCCTTCAAGATGGGTCAATTTGTAAATAAAAATAGTAGTGACAGTAAGTAAAATTTGCAAATACATATGTTGCCTCCAAAACCCAAAAGGGACTAAAAGATACTTTACTTGTATTAACTTTGTGTGGGTACTGAGAAGATTAATAACTGTTTCTTGATGGTATCAAGGGTAAAGCAGTCTTTGGTTTACCAACTAACTTGCAAGAATTTAATAGAGGTGACCAGGCCATGTACTATTGTGTGAGATAATGATCTACCCCTTTTTTTTTATGTGGGCTCCTTTGTATTCATATGTCTTTAATGAATATGTCAAACAAATGTCCTTGGAGGAGGATGTCATCAATGTAATATAGTTCCTCTGCTTCTGGAGAAAGGTGGATGTAGTTATGATCTTGCCTGTAAAGATCATGGGCAATGGCAAGGATGCTGATGTATGCCATGGGTATCCATAGGATACTGTCTCTTTGGAGGTAAAAGCAAACTGTGACTAAGAGGCTGTTAAAATAGGCACTGAACATATCATATTAACCAAATCTATAGCAGCAAAATATTTTCAGTTGCTGATTGGATGGAGTCATCAATTTCAATAATTAGGTTGTTGGGAATAGGGGCCTTAATGGTATGGGACCACGACATTAAGGTTGTGGCAAGCTACTGTGGGGTACCATTTATTTGTTCCAGGTTTAAGAACAGGATGTATAGTCCCAATTGGGCTACTAAATGGAGAAGCAGTAGGGATAATCACCCCTTCACTCAATACTGTTATATAAGTTTTAATCCTTGAAGGCCCAATTTTAAATTACAATGAGTCATGTTAATTATTTTAACTTGGGACAGAGGGAGGGGAGTCATGAGTTCCCATTTTGACAAGACAATTTGTAAGTGTCAAAGACTTAATTTAACTTTAATTTTCATTTATTTTTCATTGGGTCAGAGCGTCTATGCCCTCTATGGGGTATTTTAGCACAATGAGTGCTATGACCATGGGGAATTTAGACAAGACAATAGTTCTGATGGTTAAGGGGAAGCATATATCTTTGTCTTCTATTTTATATTCAGTCACTCCCTTAAGATTATGGGGGATACCATGTTTAATTTTAGTAGGATGCCTAGGCATAATGGTAATTTGAGTCCCACTATGGGTTAAAGACATGAAAGTTTACTGAGTGGTGCATTTCAGCAGATATTAAAGTTAATTTGGAACCTATGCTGTAGAGGCACAAAAGCCAATTAGTGTCCTTTTATCTTTGCTGTATAAATTCTAATACATTTTGGATTTTTAATCAGGTCAACTTTTGGGCCTTTGTTTAGGTTGTTTTTTACTGGTTTCCTATCTCTATATCCAGATTTTTTTTTCCTTTCCTTTGTTTAAATAGAGATCATAAGACTGATGGAACAGACTCTTTGTAGCAATAAGATACCAAATTATAAACAAGACCTAAGGCCGTGCCAGGCAAAGGTTAAGTCATGCACCCCTACACTTAAAGAATAAACTATATTCAACTGCCACAAGGTTTTTTTCTTTTTCTCTAGCAGCTAAACAAGCACTGGCCTTGAGATAAGCAATATTAAAACAATTACAGCTCACCAACTGCCTGATGTTGACTAACTGACCCACACCACCCCTCCTACAAGCCATAACTACAGCTTTTATTGGATAGGAGACTGACTTCAGTAACTGTCTCTTGATAAGAGACCACCAATCATGGACTGATTCTGCCAGTTTCCAGAGGCTGTGCACTGGATACTCTTGTGTCCTCTGCTTCAACTTTTGATATATATATATATATATATATATATATAGCCTAATTGTAATATATGTAATGTCGTGTCTCCACCCCAAAGTGAACATGGGACATATATAACATACATGTTTGCTTATTACTCATGCATGTGTCCCTGCTTCGTGAATATTCATAGCTCCTCCTGTAACCTGTTAAATATGTATACTGAGCCAACCCACTCGGCGCACATTTCTGTCTCACCTTTCCTCCTTTGAGGTGCCTGCTTTCAGTTTCTGCTGGAGGCTGCACTTCCCAGCCTGCAAGGTGGCCAGGCTGCAGGCTTGCAACCCTTTATAGGAAATAAATCTCTCCTCTCCAAATTTAAGAACACTTATCTTTTCAGTCAACAGCAATTTTTGTTTATTTTTGTTATCAGTGGTGGTGGCCACTGGATATATTTGGTGGTGGTGGGTGTCCTCTCTACCCTGATCATATTACAAGTTTCTTCCTCCAGTGAGCCTAAAATTAGTGTCATCAAGGTTAAGGGTCTCCCTCATAGCAACGGTTGATTTTTATGTGTTAAAGACTTGGGCTTAAGTTGGGTTTGAATCGACAGTGCCATGGAGATAACATGATTCCACAAAGGTACCATAGGTATTTTCCTGTAACCCTGAGTTTTAGGATATTTGTTGTAACAGAGACATAGTCATCAGGGTTGTGCAGAGGAAAAATTCTAGGCCTATAGCCCAGACTTGATAGATCAAAACCATCCTCTGCCACTACCTCACATTTTCTGTCATATGGGCTTTCTTTTTTTTTTCCTCTGTAAAAATTCCCTGAGAATATTTTGGGTTTCTAGCCAGGTAAAGTTGCAGCTTTCAGTTTCTGTCTCTCGACAATTACCTTTGGTGCAGAGATTCTAGGTGGTTGTGGGGAAGCACTTCGGAGCTTGGTGGCTCCCCTAGTAAGTGTCTGTCTCTTCCTCCGAGGAGTGCCAGTTAATCTCCCTGAAGCTGAGGTCCACATCTAGTGAGTAATTTGTCTGTGGATCAGATGGGAGCCATCAGGCCCAAGATTGCAAGTTTGGCCCTATAGTGTGTGGGTAGGCAGCCATGCTGTGCCCAGGCATGTTGGCTCTGGATTTTCCATTGGGAGATCAGTTGAGTACCAAATGCTCCTTCCTCTCCCCACCCTTTTTTTTTCCATCAGCACCTGGGCCACAGGCCACCATGGATGTACACCTCGATGCCCTTGGAGGTCAGGAGAGCGCAAGTGACCGCAGCAAGGGAAGCAGCAGTACAGGAAACCAGCAAGGTCACTACCCTTGTATGAACACCAGTGACAACTGGGATGCCATACTTAATTGTCTGTGGGTTGGTGGTCACCTTTCTTTCTACAAACCTCACAAAGTGCTGTCCTTGGGCCTATCCCATAGGTGCATGATTACAAGCAACCTCTGTATAGCTGCTTCAAGCAGCCAGTGACAGTCACCACACTAGACACGGTGACCAGAGAGCTCCAGCCTGAACTTTGGTAAGCAGGACTGAAGTACTGACTGGTTAAGGCACTGGTTTTTCATTGCATTTACAGGCAGGAGCCTTAGAGACCACCTGGCAAACACAGGCTGAACCTGATGACACACCACAGCAGTGTATATTTAACAACAATTTTATTCTTGGGAACAAGAGCATTGTAAGATTTAAAGAGATAGTAATGACTAACAAAGATAATACAGGTCATAGGTCAAGCCCCTAGCAATTAGAGGTTTTGTCTCAGGTACCCTTCACCGTATCTCAGAACCAGTTAACCAAGAGTATTTAATTTTAGCTGGCCAGGTGTCTTCAATAATGTTTGGGCATGTCATGTGGTTCATGACACAAGTGGATTTGGTTGCTTCCTATTCACCCCATTGGTGAAGGAAAGATTCCTGCCCCGGGGCTTCACAGATGGCTGGACACACAACACCCAACACTAGACACATTCGATCCATAGCAATTTGTTGGTCACATACACTCACAGTCCAAGGAGAAGAACACCATAGGCCATTTAGGGCTTTGTGGGGGTTGTGATCATAATAGTATGAACAGCCAAGGGCTGTGGGAGTAGTAACAGGAGGGTGTGGTGCCCCCAGGTTTCCACAAGAGGATGTGATTGGCTTGTTTGAATAATTCCGTGGGCCAACAGGGAGCTGAAACCTGCTACTCAGGGATAAGGAAAGGTGACTGGTCCCTTTAATAGAGAGAGTTGTTTGACTAAGGTACCTTATCTATGGGACCAAAATGGGGAGGAAAACTTGTGATTAGGGCCACTCAAGGTCCTTCTAATTTTACCAGATGTCATGGCAGCACATACATATTGAGCCTTAATTTTAGGCCTTATACCACATAGGAGAATGAGTCCTGTAGCTGATCATGAATTGTTTGGAAATTTACTCCAGAGAGAATACATTTTAGTGTAGAAGTGAATGATTTTCCTTTGAATCACAAGATTGTTTACTACTATAAAGGAAAAGTGAGGACCTATGAGTTAAAATAAGTTCTGTTAAATAATAATGCATTATTCTTTGGTGACTGAATGAAATGGATATATTGCTATTATTTGGATAAGAAGAAATTGAAACTTAAGCCAGAGCTTACTTTTCTGGCATTATGGAAGACTTAATGTCCTTTAAAAAAGCCTAATATACAACCCTTTAAAATGTAGAATAACATGTTTTCAAAACTCTTTTTAAATGAATGTCTGAATTGGCAAACAAGAGAATTCTTCACAATCCTAGATCAATAAGAAATCACAAATCTGGAGAGGCAGATGATTACTACATCCAGAGGTTGACCCAGGTTCAGTGGTAACTCAGACCTTCTGTTTTAAAGAACTGGAGACAGACAAAGAAATTTAGGACCTACTCAAGGTGGAAAATCAGAGTGGGTACCCAGAATAAGGATTATTCTGTAAGTAGCACTCACCTGCCAATACAGACATTCAGAATTTTGGACTCAGCTTATCACTCCTATTATGGTAGATTTGCTTACAACACTTCCCCTTTTAATAGTCTTCTAATGGTTCTCCTTGATCTATTTTCAGAGAATTCATCTTATACACATCTTTACTTTTCTATGTGACTTAGAAATTTTCATAGTTCCCAGTGCTCAGAAGAAGTACATTCATGTATTTTTAATGGCATTCATTTTCTTTGCTACTTGGGTTCTAGTTATGACTGTGCTTCAATTTATTTTTCCAACTCCATGTGGCATAACACTCCATGAGAGCCAGATGTTTCCTTTTCTTTTATTTGAAACGTGCCTTTTACACTTCCCCCTTTATGATTTAACTTAACATATTTATCTGGCTTAGTAAGCCTTTTCATTTCCTTTCTACCTGTTTCAATCCCTCCCAAATTTTAAAGCTTAATCTGTGTTCTATAGCTTCTGTGAAGTTTCCCTTAATCACCCCAAAATTTAATAACCATTTCTCTTTTACATTTCTTTTTTTTTAATTTTTTTTTTATTTCAGCATATTACTGGAGTACAAATGTTTAGGTTACGTATATTGCTTTTGCTCCACCCTCAGTGAAGACTGAGTCTGTGCTTAACAAATATTTAGTGAGATGTAACTGAAGGAGAAATGAATGAAGTAGCAGATAAAATGGGTTCCTGTCTTGCCTCCGTCACTTGCTAGCCAGGTTTCCAAACCATTTCATTTCTATGATCCTCAATTTCCTCACCTTTAAAATGAAGATAGTAATGACTATCCCCCAGCAGAGGATCACATGAGAGAATTCTCATTAAAGTGCTCTAAAACAGTATGTGCTCAATATATGTTTATGCCATTTTTCATATTATAAAAATCATCATTATAAAAACTTTGGAAAGCAATAAAGTTCAATGAAGAGAATAGAAATATTTATAATAACACCAGCCAGAGGGAATTACTATTGTAATTTTGGTGTATTTCCCTCACAATGTTTTTCTGTGCATATATTTTTAAAACTAATATGTATACTCATTTTGAATTTTTTCATTTATGCTTTTTGAATAAATATATTTTAGATATAATTTTTCATGAAGTCTTATTTTTCTATTGAATTTATAATATATATTAAAGAAATATGGTAACAATATTTTGTACAAAAGACTTTTGTAAAAGTCAAGTATATCCATTTAAATAATTTTACTTCTATTAGCTTAATTGTAGGTTAATACAAACATGTATAACGATAAAAAATTTCAGTGGCATAATTTTTCTTTCTGAAGTTATTTGCTATTTGATTTGAAATATGTTTTGCCTTTATGACCCAGAAAATCCTCAAAACAAGTCTTAAATTTTTGTTACTCAAATTTTGATTATGTTAATATCTTTTGCTTGATTAAACACTAAAATGATTTCTTCTCCTATAAAGAAAAATAAAGTACCAAAAAGAACTTAGAAAACAAATCAAAGATCAAAGAATTTTTCTTTAAATTAATGAAATAGAAGAAAAAGACATTGCTACTGCTCAAAGTAATCTACAGATTCAATGCAATTTCTACCAAAATTGTGTACATTTTTAAAGCATCTTTCCTATGTATCAACTTTATTTATCCAGTTTAATTAAGGAAAGGCTTATGAATGATTGCAGGCCCCAGCCATCTCCTTTGCTTTTTGGCTAGGTACAGTTTACGCAGCTGGGCTTGCAAGAAAATTTTCTTTTTTCAAATTTTCATTAAAAATTTAAAATTATGAAAAAGAATGGTCA
Organism: Lemur catta; assembly: GCF_020740605.2. Lineage (NCBI taxonomy): Eukaryota > Metazoa > Chordata > Mammalia > Primates > Lemuridae > Lemur > Lemur catta. The sequence goes on from NC_059129.1 coordinate 112,253,138, forward strand.
AATGATACCAATAAATATTATCGACCTTCAAACTATATGGTATGTAAAATATGTATGTGATATATTTGTGTATGTAAGAACTGAAAAAATTCTGGAAGGATATGTACCAGAATTACAACAGCACTATCAGCAGACAACGTGATATAAGGCAATTTATTTTTTCTTTTCTATGCCTTTCAGAATTGTCCTTTTTCCAACAGTGAGCATATGTTAATATCATATGCAAAAAGAAAAATAATTTATTTAGAAAAGGAAAAATGGAAAGATAGTTCATTTACGACTCAGATATTTATCGAGTACTCTGAGCTTGGAAAAAAATACCACTCAATGTGCTTTTTCCTATTTTCTCACTCAACACCTACACCAATCAAGATAGAAGACTTCTGTGACCAAATCTGTGTGGGGGTTTGCAGTGAACACCAACTGAGTGTCCTCCAATTCAATTCTAACACTATCTGCCTGGACATAGGGTTAGATCCTAAATGTTGAGGACTCAGTTTCCAAGACCACTGGGATTCTCACGACCCCCTCTTTGGGTTTGATTAATTTTCTAAACTGGCTCGTAGAATTAAGGGAAACACTTATATTTGCTGGTTTATTACAATGAATATTACAAAGGATACAGATGAAGAGATGCACTGGGTGAGATATGGGGGAAGGAGCATGGAGCTTCCATGCCCTCCCTGGGCATGCCCCCCCCCAAGAACCTCTATGTGTTCAGCTATCTGGAGGCTCCTCGAACACTGTCCTTTTGGATTGTTATGGAAGCTTCATTAAATAGCCATGATTGACTAAACCATCATCCATTGGTGATCAACTTAACCTTCCATCCTTCTCCCTCCCAGGAGGTTGGGGCATGGGGATGAAAGTCCTAACCCTCTAATCATGCCTTGGTCTTTTAGGTGACCAGACCCCTTTCTGAAGCTTGTCTAGGGTGTGGCAGCCATCAGTGAATCATTAGTATACAAAAAAGACATCACTTTGGAGATTCTAAGGACTTGGGCAGTTATATGCCAGGAAACAGGGTTGAAGACCAAATAAATATCTGACAATATCACAAATACCTACTAAATAGGTGCCAGGCATAGCTTTTAGTGCTATGAATACATCAGTGAAACAACCTACAAAAACCTCTGCTTTACCTTCTAATGAAAGGAGATAGACAGTAAGCAACTGATGCAATCAAAAGTAAATTAGACTATCTATTAGAAACTATTAAGTGTTACGGGAAAGTGGGAAAGCAGAGCAAGATACAAGGAAGCAGGAACTCATGGGAGGAGATGCAACTTTAAATGGAGTGGTCAGGGCTCTCTCAATAGTATCTTTTGTGACTGTTTTTCCCCTACCATTATAATATTACTCAGATTAAGAGTTATTTTCAGGAATCATGAAGAAATCGAGAATGTCAATCTCATTTTAACTATTGAAAAGAACACTTATACGTGGTTTCTTCCTGAAAGTATGTGAAAATATCCGCTTTAGGGAGAAACTCTCCCATGGGCAGTGTAAGGGAGATGTGGTTTTCTGTGACAGGTGGCTTATATGGTTCAGATGTTGCAAAAAGGTAGCCAAGTTTGAGGTATATGTGTGTGGGAGGGGGAGGAAGCAGATTGTAAATGTTTTAATGCCTTTTTTTAAAACATTAAGTTTCTTGAAATATCTCAGAGTTAATCTCATTGTGTCTTTATAGTTCACAACATCAGAGGCTGTCTCTGGAGCCACACCAATACCATAGTTTAGCAGGATAGTGATGTTCATAGTGATACTTGATTATAGTGCTTATAAATTAATATGACTGATATCTAAACAAATTTCATTTGTGTAGTTGTTAACCAGACACATTTACGGCCGTTAGTTTGTTTGGTTCCAAGATAGTAAAATAGATAATATTAATCCTACTCCTGATAAATGTAAAAAGTTAATTATCAAAGAAATTAGATGTCCTTCTGGAAGCCAAAAGTCTATCAGAAGGCAATACAGGATTCAACTTTAGAAATGTTCACTTTTAGGTGACCAAACATTCCGTTGCTCTATATAGACTGCTTAACAAACAAGAGGACTGATTTAAGGGCAGTCACCATAAGAGTGTGTTAATGTAGTTCAATAATGCTCAAAGCTCTGCTTTGAAATCTTCATTTGAAATATTAATACTTTTCTTTTGAATGTGTGCAGATCTAAATTACTTAAGTAGATTTTGAAAAGAACATGAAGTCATTCTTGGTATAAAGAGATGGTTGATCAAATAGGACACATGGTTTTTGATTAAAAACAATTTACTATAAAATGTTATATTTTAAATATAATATCCTACCACTGTATGATATATGAGCATAAAATGAGTTGCCGTGATGAAGTCACAAAAATATTAATAGTCTGAAAAGTGAAATAAATATGTAGCTTTGTAAAGTAATTGCTTTGATGGATATAGAACACATTTACCTGTATAAATTTTGCTGTTAGTAAAAATAGTTCTATTATTTCGTATTACACTGCATTTTTCCTTTGAAAGATAAGTATATGTAAGTTATAAACGTTTTCTGAAATGAAAGCATGAAATTGAACGTGTCCATGCTCAAACTAATGCTTTAAGTTACCTTTATATTGGAAGAGCAATGACGGGACTATTTTTTTGTTATAGATATAAAGGGCTGTCCGGAAAGTACCCAACCATGTAATAGGAAAAATTGTGAAAATTATGGCTGGATACTTTACAGACAGTTCTCACATCACTCTCAATAATAATCGTAGGCAAAGAAATTAAGTCTAGAGGATAAAGGGCTTAATTTCTCCTCTTGTTGAGAATAAAAATAGTAAAGAAAAATCTGTTCAAACTATGGGAACTAATTGATTTAAAGAATCAGAGGATTGCATTTATGTACAAGGGAAGGCTGATAAATTATATGTAACTGACTTCAGGTTGGCAAGTTTGTTCAGTTTAATGTTTGTGGACCCTTCCTGAGAAGGCCTGTCTGAAGACTAGAACCATCAGATGCTCTGGATAAGGGTGGTACTGTAAGAGTTTTTGCATTAACTACTACTCTTCCTTTGCCAATCCATGTTTGCTACCCACACCCACAAGGCATTGTATTTGCCATTAGTCTACAGCCTGACTCCAAAGCTGTTTTAATGTTAACACAACAAAATTCATTTTAGTATTTAATAATTGAACTTTCAGTCTTATTTCTTTATTTTATTCCTTATTTACTTTGGTCTTTATTATGAATATTAATAATGAGAAGAACCTTCGCTTACTGTTTGCCAGCTCATAATTGATAAGTATCTGTTATTAATTCAACATTGATTTATTGATTATATTGAACAACTATGTTCCAGTCCCTATACTAGGCAGAGGGATGCAAAGCCACTTCTACTGTGACCACATTAGTCAGAGTTAACTTCCCCTTCTCTCCTTTCTGCCGATGTCATCAACAGTTATTTGTCATTTTAAAACCACCTATCTCATTAAAAGGGGAACTGACTTCTCACGCCTTGCATTTACTATTCCCTGCACAAGCATGTTATGTTCCTCTTGGAAGGGAAGAGTGCAAGCAGACCGCAAGAACTTCAAAAACTTGTTATTTTCAAATTCAGTTCTGAGGCTTTTGTGTGCTTAGAGTGTCTTCGTGCTCCTTTTGAAATCCAGGAATACTTTGTGTCCAAAAGCAGTCAGAAAAGTGCAAAGATGAAAAATGGATAGTCTGAGGGCAGCCTCTCACTGGGATTTGCTTACTCATTCTCTGAGACCCCATTAAGTGCTGTGTTCCCTATGAAGCCTGGCCTCATTTTCTATTTTGGAATTAACCACACCCTCCTCTGCACATGTGTTGGAGCTGCCTCTCATGCAGCCTTCACAGATTGCCAGCTGAGGCATGGGATTGTGCCAGATCCCACAGTAACTAGTGTGGTGCTTTGCACAGAGTTGGTGCTAAATAAATACCTTTGGAATTGAACCAAAATACTCCTTTAAGCAGGCTCCAGTACTTTAATAAAATAAGAACACAACAATATTTGAATCACTGATTGGGAAGGATAATGCGAAATAAATGAAAATGAGGGAGTATAGGTAGGGTTTGAGGTAAAGTGGAAACAAAAAAAGAATGCATATGGTTTCTTCTAGTCTGTGCTAAGTTATTTCAATTCTGACCACTCAGAAGATAGACATAAAGGCAAGAACTATATAAAATGTAAGATAAGAATGATGCTTTGCTGTGGTTATAACCATTTAGAACTAGGCTCATCTAAAGGAGAAGAAAAAATATCACTTTTAATTCTGGATACCACCCATTCACATAACATGCACACACACACACACACACACACACTCAAGATAATGTATTAAAAGGGAAACCTGCTTATTATTTAGGAAAACTTTTTGGTGTACACTGAATTTTTATTTTTATTTTATCCCTATAGGTAGCTGGGGTTTTTTTTTGTTTGTTTGTTTTTTTTGTTTGTTTGTTTGTTTTTGGTTTTTTTTTTTTGTATTATGAAAAGGAATAGAAGGCATTATGGTAATGGCAGAAAAAGTACTATCTGAACTTAGGAAGGACGTTGACACAAACTGGCTATGTTACATTGCTGCATCACTTAAGTGTATGGATCTGGAATCTTGGACTATATAGTCCTTATAAAATAAAATTCTATAATAATAGAAGAAATCTGATAGTCCTTTGGGAAACTTCAAGGGATTGGGTGAGCCCTATAGAAAACTAACTGCCTATAGTACTTTATGGAGGGTGTATATTGGGTCAGTCTTTCTAGCAGGAAACTAAAAAGAATAGGAAGACCAGTTAGCTGTGACCCCACCCCCCACTAAAAACACACATACACACACATACTCAAGGGGGTTACATGATTTATTGCAGTTAATCTTTTTTATATTTAACCACATCCATTCATATTATTGTTGTAAGTGGCCCTATCTTAGTATAGTAAGTATTGTTGTAAGTGGATGGAAAGGTATTCAGATTTGTGCATTACTTTTTCTGGAAGATTATGGGAAAATCACTTTGCATTTTGAAATTTATATGTTTAAGCTGTCACATTATCTCTGTAGTAAAAATAACTTCCATGTGCCTACCAATGTATGTTGAAGGATCTGTCTCTGTATTAATAATTATTAAGCAAAACCCTAAGCATAAAAGAAATGTGTATCTTGATATACAAAAGGTAGAATTCCCTTTGTCTTACACTGGAGGCACAGAAATACCATATGTGGAAGAATTTTACAAAAAGGTAGGTCTCTAAGTTAAAAAAAAAAAAACTTCTTATACATGTCTACATTTCATGTAAATTCTGTTTAGCCGAAAATGGTCTTGATACTTAGGCGAATAGTAAATGTGTTAAAGGATTCACATTTTAGGGGTGGATCCTTTTATTTTATTTCCAAATACAAGATTTGAGGTCAAGAAAGTTAGTGCCCATTAATACATGAGAGGATTAATAAAAAGTGGTATATGTATACCATGGAGTACTACTCACCCATAAAAGATGGTGGTCTAGTATCTTTTGTATCAACCTGGATGGAACTAGAGACCGTTCTTCTAAGTGAAGTATCACACGAATGGAAAAACAAGCACTATATGTACTCAATACTAAATTGGAAATAATCGATCAACACTTATGTGCACATATCGAAGTAAAACTCAATAGAAATCAAGCAGGTGGGAGAGGGGAGGCGGGATGGGTAAATTCACACCTAACGAGTACAATGCACGCTATCTGGGTGAAGGGCACACTTAAAACTTTGGCTCAAACTGTATAAAAGCAAATTATGTAGCTAAAATGTATGTACCTCCATAATATTCTAAAATTTAAAAAAAAGAAAGATAACTGAAAAAATCAGACTATATCTCATCTTACTAGACTACGGGTTACTCTTTGTAGCTTGTGGGCCAAGCACAGGGCCTTGCACTTAATAATTTAGTAGTAACTTGATAAATGTTGATTGGATGAATAAATAATCTGTTCTTATTGGCAGATAAAGAAGCAATTGTTCTAGTTCTTTCACCTTGTTTAGAAGGTGTGTGTATGTTTCAAAACAGAAAATCAAACAAAATAATGAGCTGTAGGCAGGGAACTGAAGAAATCTAGCATAACATACTAAGATCTTGAGAGCTGAAGAGAGACAGATAAGGCAGTTATTTAACAGTGGAGACCACTGTCTGTACGTCTCTCTGTCAATCTTTCTGTCTCTGTCAGGAAAAGCACTGACTTTCCTAAATGCATATTTTTACTTCTTTGTTTGTAATGCTATTAATCATAAGTATTTTTTCAGATAGTCTGACTCCTGCCTCCAGAGAACTAATGTAGCCGGTAAGAAGTTGATCTTCCTTATAGAATGAGTGGTGGTTTCACTATGGGAGATGGAGTGAGTGATATGGGTTGGAGATTGAGAAAGGAAGGTATTCACCCCTTTTCAGTGTTGGCTTCAAGTAATGAAGCTTGAGGAAAGAATGTGTGTGAGCTAGAGAATGGACCATCTCACTTGGGAGGGAGGAGGTTGCAAAAACTTCTATTTGTTTATACTTATGCTTATAACATACTAATATGCTCCTTTCTTAGCAGACTTTTTGGAGCCTACTGGGAGCTGATTAGTGATTTTTTTTTATGTGCCTCTAATGCTCCATTTAGCTTAAACATCTTTGTCCTCTTCAGTTGTGCTAGTGTTGCACTTTCAATATTTCAGAGACTGTAAAGATGCTGACACATATGTGTATATGTGACTGTGTAATGGTCTTTTGTTAAGCATACTGGAAACTGTGTATTTTCAATAGAGATCAAAGTGTGTCCCAGGCAATGTACATTGGATTACCTAGTTGTGGGAATGCAAGGACGTCTGTGAAATCTCCATATATCCAAACTGTCTCATCTCCTGCAAGCAGCCGCAGTTGACAAAGCAGAAGTCACTCAGATTCCTCTGCTAATTCTGTAGAAGAAAAAGAGGAAGAGCTGCTAGTGAGTCAGCTGCCTTGGGTAGCAAACATAAACATAATTAGCTTTTTAAGCTCAGAAAATTAAAAGAACCTAGAAGTTAATCTTTCATTTTTTGTAGTAGTGTTTTCTCATCTTTCTATAGGTTATACTTTTTTAAATGTCACAAAGCATTTGGAGAGAGCGATTGTCTCTACTTTATACAAACACACACACACATATGTATATATATAATCCCTTTAAAAACATCAAGCATATGCAATCAATTTTGTATAGGAAACTAACAACAGCCAAGTAAGATATCTATTTTGGGGAGGGAGAGCCTTTCACTTAAAGATATGCTATTGCTTGGTTAAATTGTCAAAATGTTACTTTTGGAGACTTTCCATGCTAGAATATCTATTTATTCATAATTTTCCCAGTGAATATTTCCATTCTTTTAAATTACAAAATATATGCTCATTATTGTAAGTCAAAATATATAAAGAGGTAATGAAAATGGTTAATATTCTCCTTGTTCTCCCTTCCATTCCCAACTAAGATTGGAAATTATATTCTTTGTTCAAATTTGAGATCACATTATATTCATTACTTTTGCTTCTTTTCCCCCACACTGTAAATATTACTTTTTACACTTGCTTTATTTTATAGTGTGTCATGGACACATCTCCATAGATAGATCTAACTGGATCTAAGACATTCTTTAAAATAGAGGTATAATATTCCATAACATAATATATAGTTTATTCCCATTTCTTCTGATGGGCTTTCAGATGATTTCCAATGCTGCAATAAATCTCTTTGCCATGGAGTTAAAAGAGCCCAGTTAAGAATCACCTTGTGGATTCAAATGCTCCTGCCAATGATTTCTAGGCCCCTGACACATTCTGTCAGGAAGGTAACTTTTGTCTATAGAAAGCTCCATCTTCCCATGGCCTTGTGGGGCTGGGCTGGGTGAGCTGTCTGGTCTACCTGTGGTGGACCATGACATCTTGGCCACCCATCATCAGAAGCAGGCTCTTAAAAGGAAGATTGTGCTGAATGTGAGGTTGGACACAGCCAAGTAGCTCCAGAGGAAAGCAGCCTTTTTGCTTGGACTCCTTGTATGGCCAGTTCTGTTTTTGATCTTAAAATGTGGTTAATGAATATAACTTTACCAAACTTTTAGATAGTTTTGTGATGATTTTGTTTTCTAGCATCAATCTACAAAAAAGGGCTAATTAAGAAAGTCTATACCTGGAATAATAACAAAAGACAAAAGCAAAAATTTCCAAAATAGCAGCCAGCCAGTAGCAAAAAAATCTTGAAATAAACCCAAAACTCAGAATTTCTTCAGCCATGTTGAAGGCCTACCCCATGGGCCACCTTTTTAGAAGTTCTGTTGTAATATACAAATTCCAACCCAATATTCCTTTATCATGTCCCATCTTTCTAAAGAAGTTTACCAATTTTATTTAATGTAAAATATATAACATATAAATATTTGAAATAGTATACTTACTATTTTTATGTCTATTATTATGTTTAATGTTAAGGTTTTGGACTGTCTGACAAGTCAAATTAAGATATTCATGGAGCTGTTCTTCCAAGCCTAGCATAGTTAACTTGTTTGCAGTTACACAGAAAGATGCTTCACATAGATAAACGCTTGATCATGGCCATGGTGGCTTTCGAGGTAATGTTAATTTGCTGAGGACAGATTGGAGGCCTGGAAATGGGGTCTACTACCAAACTGGGTACTTCTCACAAGCTGTTGAGAAGAAATCTCTAACTCAAATTCATGTATCATGGGATGGCTCACAGTATAACCAAACATTCAAACTAGGGAGGAACACTGTAAAAAAACGGGAAATCAATTGTATATATATGTGTGTATATATTTTATACATAATTACATGTCTGTGTGTGTGTATATATTTTTTCCCTATTTTCTCTATGTAAAAAATAAGGCAGAATCTAAAGTAGCTTTTGTATGGCTATCTATACATATCACAGATAATTTTGTAATAATTTATGTCATCTTAATTTCAGAGTGAACTAAAACTGGATTTGCATCTCTGAGTGCTGGTTTAGCAGCTGTACAACTTTAAATGAGTCTCTTAACTTCTCTGAGCCCCAGTTTCCACATCTACAAAGTGAGGATAATACCTTACTACCTGATGGGATTCTTGGGAGTTTTAAATGAGATAATATACATTAAAAGGTTCACGCAGTATTGAATATGAGATAATATACATAAAAAAGTTCATGATGGTTTCTCTCTAAAATGCAAGAGGTCTTCCAGTAGGAAGATACTTCTTGTTAGGATTAAAGGGGATACATAGGAGGGTGACAGAATAAAGAAAACTTAGTAAGATATGAACAATGATGCCAATAATCAAACATATGTCTTCATAGTTGCAAAGAGTTTCTTTATTCTTTGTCTCACTAGTTCTTCACAAGAATTCTGTGAATCAGACAGGTAAATTGTTATACCTATTGTACAGGGGAGGAACTGTGACTCACAGAAATGAAGTGGATTGACCAACATCCCCTTGCAAGTCTGTAAGGAGCAAATTCATTTTGACTAACAGTCCAGTGCTCTTTACATTATTTCAAGCTATCTGTTAATTCTAGACAGTTGACAAATATCAATTGAAAGTCCAGTGGATTCCAAAATTGTTTCTGAAAACTTAGCTTTATTCTCAAATTTCCCATGATCTCTGGAAAGACAAGAATAGATGTGGAATTAATAGAATACTTCCTTTCTTAGGCAATTTCAGACTATTCCTGGATTTCTAAGAACCACCCTAAGCTCAATATACATTTCTTGGGTGCAAGGGCCCAAAGATGTTGTGTTTCTAATATCAAATGCACCATGTTTTATGACCATTTTATTTCATTTTTAGCATATCCTGAATTGAAGTTAACTATTTGGAAAGGGCTCACTTCCAACTACCATGAAAGCTTTTGTTTGCTCTGTGTGGGCCAAGGTTCACATATTTCTGCCTTCTTCAGTGGCACAAATGGTTATCTCCCTCCCTTGGCTGATAATTAGCACATTCTATGTTATGATATCTATCTTTGCATATATACTTTCTTTCTCTCTCTTGAGAGTACTAGTCCCCTAAAGATGGAGAAAATAGCATATTTCTGTACTCTCAATGCCTAGCTGACAGCCTGACATTTAATAGCTTCTCAGTAAATTCTTAACAGCTTCTGCTGCTTTTGAGATACTATGCAATGTTGACATCTTAGGAAAGATTCATTTGAAAACATCATGCAAAAGAGGCTGAGTTTCAGAATAAGCAATAACTGTTACCTCCCTCTTTGTACACTGAATGATCGTTTGAGAATTCTTTCTTAGAAAGAGACAACTGGTAGGAAGATAAAGGATGCTTAGGAAAGCACTAGTAATTATCATGTCCACTTGAAGGCAAGAAAAGGTAAAATAGGTCCTACAGTCTCTAGCATAAACATGAGTCTATTGAAAATTACATCTGGGACCAGAACAGACCAAAATACGTAGCTTTCTCTGGGGGGAAAAAGCCTTTGAGATAAAGTTGAATTTCTTATTTCTAAAGAGCAAGAACAGACTGTGTTTTATTTGGTCCCTACAAATTATAGTGATTTGGTTTCAGCCTGAACAAGCACCACAAGCAAATACTGGCAGGCAGAGTCTCTACAGGAGTGGTCAAACAAGTCAGTTTTCATTTCCTTCCAAGCCCTAGTTTGGCTGATCTATCCATAGAAAAGCAGAACAAAAGACAAGGGATTACTGCACCCTTAAGCATCCAAGTGGCTCATTCGGCTCAGGGGTTATTTTTAGCAATCTGGCTCACACTGAGGACTTCCTGCTCTAACTCAGCGAATGTGCAAATGGAAGCTCCAGGACGGTAACGGTAGACATTGATGGAGGTTGTGATCAATGATTAGACTCCTCAGCCTGTTGTGTTTTTGATCTAGCCATGCCTTTCAACTACTGTGGTGAGCATTTAGCTCCGAATAGGCTCATCCTCGTCTTCATGTGCACATTCTGTTTGTAGATGTTGCTATGAGGACAGACTCATCAGAAATGACTGATGTGGAGCCTGGGGTCAACAATTTTGCATCTTCAGCAAGGGCAGGCCGCCGGAATGCCTTACCAGATATCCAGAGTTCGGCTCTCACAGGCGGAACCTCAGATTTGCCCCTGAAACTGGAAGCTCTCTCCGTGAAGGAAGGTAATACTCAAAATCCTCTTAAAATCAGCAGCACTTCTCTCTCTTCTTAACCAATCCTTTTCTCTGGAACAATCTCTCTTTTAAATTAGTTAAAAGAGCTCTTTTTCTTACTTGTTTTCTTAAACCTCTCAGCTTTTGTTTAAGAGTAAGTGGATTTTTCAGCCTGTTGAAAGTAGACAATTTCATCGTTTAGTCTCATGATGTGTTTGCGGAAACTGAAGTTTTATTATTCATTGAATGTGTATAGTTATGCATAAGGCTCATATTTGGTAGTGCAAATGTGAATAAGTATGATCCTTCCCTCAGTGAGCTTACAAAATTTATTGAGAAGCACTCAAATAAAATAATTTTCCTCCTGCCCTCCCTTGACGAATCACTTTGGAAGCTTCTGCTTCACTGTAGAATGCTACAAGCCCTTCTACTTCTCATATCTAGGAAGAATATTACTATCAACTAGGGATGAGATCTTTAAAGTGAATCTTTGTATAAAAGGGGAGCGTTCTTCAAGTGGAAAAGGTGGCATTAAGAAAAAGGTAGA